>NC_044358.1:31185710-31278210 GCF_007364275.1 Archocentrus centrarchus | reverse complement strand
TCTCCTAAAGTGCTAGCCCACATTTTCCATTGATAAAGGTAACCCTAATGCCTTTTACACTAACAGCACAGATTATCTGCCATTAAATCCATTTTATGAAGGCGAAGAGGTGTAAAATCGTAGGAATGAAGTACCTTATAATGTGAATATGTATTATCAATTTAATTGAAACATAATTTAAACTGAGAAAAGCAGGTAAGTCTGTGCAGGCGAATCACCGATTAAAATGTTTGCGTTTATTGTGGCAGCCTCTAATTTCCCGTCACAGTTTGAGCTGCTGTCATATTTTCACCGTTGGAAAATTTTTAAGTTTAATAACAGATAAGAATAATGACAGCCTTTATCTCTAAAACCAGCTCACTGCATTTCAGCTCAGCTGCGCTAAGGTTAGCTGGGGGAGGGTCGAGCCGACATGAACTCTTACCTTTGTCATGAAATTGCTCTGGCTGTTGTCTCTTTGTTGTGTGTTAAAAACGTCAGTAGTGTCCACACATGTATGAAGCGAATTACTTTGTGATAAAGTGATGAACTGGCTTCTTGTCTGCAGTACCACTGAGCTCGAGGGGGGAAAAAACTAAACACCACCACTAACCGGCCGCCGTCAGTATTACGCGCATGTGCACTCCGCTGCTTCCTGACTCTGGGAATAACAAATATTTCAAAATAAAAGTCTTAAACGATTTTTTTTTTTTTTTTTAATTTCTACTGACGAAATAATTACTACAGCTTGCTTCCTTTCTCTGTTTAGGTTTGGATATATCAAAATACTTGAAGAGGTCATGTTGCCTTATGCTGAAGAGGAAATGCCCTTGAAATGGGTGTTTCAACAAGAAAAAGACCCCAAACACACCAGTAAGTGAGCAGTATCTTGGTTCCAGACCAACAAAATTAAAGTTATGTAATGGTCAACCCAATCCCCCGACCTTAATCCAATTGAAAACTTGTGGGGTGACATCAAAAATGCTGTTTCTGACGAAAAACCAAGAAATGCAGAGGAATTGTGGAAAGTTGTCAAATCATCCTGGGCTGGAATACCTGTTCACAGGTGCCAGATGTTGGTCGACTCCATGCAGCACAGATGTGAAGGGGTTCTCAGAAACAATGGTTATGGTGCTAAATATTAGCTTAGTGATTCACAGGAATACTAATTCCTAAAGATTTTTCAGTTCATAAAGTGAATATTTGAGTTTATAAAGAAAAATGCAAACACTGCTATTTTTTTTTTGAACAGCCCAACATTAATTTTTCTTAATTTCCTGTAAAGTAACTGGAAAATTTATACATTTTTCTACATGATTTTTGATTTAGAATATAATGTGCAGTGTCCCCAATGCCTGTAAATAAAAACTATTATAAGAATTCTGAGCTTTATTCATGTTTTTGAATGCACTGCTATTATTTTGAACACAACTGTATATATATATATATATATATATATATATATATATATATATATATATATATATATATATATATATATATATATATATTTAAATATATATATATGACAGTGAAATAGTGGTTTTGCAGTAGGACAGATGGGCATTAAAGGCGGGGTTGGGATTACATCAGGGATTGGCTCTGAGCGCCTTCTTGTTTGCAGTGGTGATAGACAGGATGACAGATGAGGTCAGGGAGGAGTTTCTGTGGACTATGATGTTTGCAGATGATGCTCTGATTTGTAGTGAGAGTGGGGAGCAGGTGGAAGAGCGCCTGATATTGTCCACTAGATGTTGCTAATGTGCAATAATGTAACTGCCCAAACATTAAAGACTGGTCTTTGCAGTATGCAATAAAGTTAACAATAACCTGTCACAGTAAGATCTGCATGTGATAAATGAACATTGTGATAACAAGAGATTAATGTCCAGACAAAGTTCACTTTATGCAATCAGCTGTGCATGGAGACCTGATACACACCCTGAGAATACCTCAGCATTTCAACTCATTTCATGCTGGTTTAATACCACTGGTCCTAAGCAGATGAGCTGATTTTACTGCTAGTTTTTACAAAATGTCACCAAGTTTGAAAGACATCTTGGAGGAATGGAAAGTGCTGGAAGAAGAGTATCAGCAACTTGAGGTAAGAAACTGTCTATAATCAGTTTAGAGTTTCAGGACAGACTTGTTCGTAATGCTGAAGAAATGCAGAGGTCCATACTATAATCTACCATATTCCACAGAAAGCTGAAAAGTTGAAATGTTCTTTGAAATTAAAATGTTTCTTTTGTTATTGTAACCCCATGTTATCAATGCCATCCAGGAGACACACAGAATGTATTTAAAGAAACTGGATGAACTCTCCAAACTGCAAAACCGCTGCTCTTCCTCTATTTCCCATCAGAGGAAAAGACTGAATGAGATGTCCCGCCTGGTGAAGAAGTAAGTATCAGTTCACACCCAGAAATATGCACAGCCGGACAAATGCAGTCCATCGGGCCAACTTTCCACCAGGTTTTATGAATTAGACTCAGTAGTTCTGCCGTGATCTCACCGGCAAACAAATAGCCAACAGCATGTTTGGTTGTAGCCTCAGCAGAGGAAAAAACAATGATGTAAATTTCTCTTGTGCTCTTATGTCACTCATCAGATCCAGCAAAGGGTCACCAGAAGAAGATGCTAAGATGGTGGATGAACTAAAAGAAAAAATCAAGACCCGACCAAATGCTTTCTTTGAAATGGAAGCCTTTCTCCCTAAGAAAAATGGGTAATCAATAGCTCCCAAAATAGAAACTGATTTTCATTAGTGAGAAAAAAATATATAAATGACATTTTTTACTTAAATTTAAATAAGAAAAATAATGTGTTTGTTTGATGCTGCAGGCTTTACCTCAGTCTGGTTCTTGGCAATGTGAATGTCACTCTTCTCAACAAGCAGTCAAAGTAAGTAACGACCATCAAAACCAAAACACTCAATATTAACATTTGACTTTTACATTTTTCCTTGTTGAGTTACTCGTATAGCCCCACATTTATTTAGCCAGTCACAGCTTTAATATTCTGATAAGCACTTCAGTGGCCATAGAAAACAAACTTTGTTTTCTTTTCTCCTCAGCTGCTGAATTTCCTTCTTTTTTACTCTTTGCATTAGATATCAAACTGTGAATTTGCTGTATGTTTGGCAGATTTGCTTACAAAGATGAATATGAGAAGTTCAAGCTGTACCTCACAGTCATTCTGCTGCAGTTCTCCTTCATTTGCTGTTTCTTTGTGAGCTACAGGTACAGTATATTGTGATAATTAACAGCATTCAGATGTGTGTTACAAGCTGACACTGTTTCTGTGCTGCTTGGCTTCAGATTTCTTGATGCCATCCTCAATTTTCTGCTGGTGTGGTACTATTGTACCCTAACTATCAGGGAGAGTATCCTCATCACCAACGGCTCCAGGTAAGCACCTCCCAATCACAATCATGTTTTTTTTTTTTCATAAATTATTACACCCTACTTATTAAATGTTTCATACAGAATCAAAGGTTGGTGGGTTTTTCATCACTACATATCAGCTCTTTTGTCTGGTGTAATGCTGACATGGTGAGTAAAAGAGGTAAAAAATATCTTACTTAAAACAGATAAATCTTTATTCACAAATGCCCTCCCTATTAACACCCCAAGGCCAGAGGGAAACCTGTACCACACATTCAGGAACCAGTTCCTCGCCTACTCTCTGTATCAAAGTAAGGTCAAATTTCTTTCAGAGTTCCAGCTTTTTTTTTTTTTTTTAAATCAAACAAAACCCTGATCTGTGTTTATTTCAGGTTTTGTTCAGTGTCTGCAGTGCTATTATCAGAGTGGATGTCTGTATAGACTGCGAGCCCTGGGAGAAAGACACAACATGGATCTGACTGTTGGTGAGAAACACTGTAGTAGGCCAAGGAATTTGTTATTTACTAAAAATGCACCCACAGGCCTTCGTGTCAAGCTTCTTGATGCTAATTTCCTGATCACATATTGACGGAAAAAAAAAAAAACACCCATGAAGCTGTTGTCTGCTTTCTTCATTTAGAGGGATTTCAGTCCTGGATGTGGAAAGGGCTGACGTTTCTTTTACCGTTCCTGTTTTTTGGTCATGTGAGTACAGTCTGTGTGACACTGGCATGTTTCTTCCTCTGGCTGCTTAGGTTGCATTAAAGAAAAAAAGACACCATGCTTTGTCATGGTTTAGATGGAATAGGCAGTGATAAAAATGCTGATGTCATGTAAAACCTAATGTATTCATTGTATTTAGGTGATTGGAGACAGTGTTAAGGTTTTTAACGAGCTGGGTAACAGCTTAATCTTTAGCACGCCTCTATGTCTGCATACTGCAATCATTAACTATTGAAATAAAACAACCCTGAGGCTTCATGTTTTGTCTCATAGTTCTGGCAGCTCTTCAACGGGCTGTGTCTGTTCAGAATGGCTCAGCTCCCAGAGTGCAAAGAATGGCAGGTCAGCGTTGTTCCTTTTATTGTTTCAATCATCCAGTCATTGTTAGCACAAATTACACACTTAGATTATTATTATAATACCCTATTGCTTACTCATGTTCTCTGGGTCTCCATGTCATAACAGGTTTCAGTGTGTGGGCTCTGCTTCCTTATTCTCTTTATGGGAAATTTCTTCACCACCCTCGCAGTCGTTCGTCAGAAGCTTAAGAGCAGGAATCAGAAACCAAAGAGCCTGTGATGCAGCAAACAACATGCTAAGACAACATGTTCCTCTCTAAATGAAAGCTCACATTATTAAAATGGACTAAACTTATTACAAGTGTACTGTGACGGTATAATAATTGTTTTAAAATGACCAATCAACTACAGTTAAACATTCAGTTATGATCCAAGACAAGCATTAGTATATAACTGGCATCTTTGCGGGTATAATCACACATATTTACTGTGAACGCTACTTGCCCTGTCAACTGTCAACTTCTTTTTTTGTATTCATAAAATAAACCATAACTCCAGAGCAGACTTTCACAGCCTGCAGCTTTTACTGTTTTTTTTTTTCATCACTCCAAGCTTGACACAAACCCACAGACAGAGAGAATTAAGTAACAACGTGGATTAGTTGCTTTTTCCTAAACACAATCAGAACACAATCTCAACACCTTCTGCTCCCTTGGGTTTATATTTAGTTCTGAATCTTCATATTTTTGACAGATGTAGTTCAAAACTGAAATATTTCCTCCATGCCCCCCCCCTGTACAATGGATACACATAAAACACAACCCTATTCTCAAATGTGTAAGTCATTTAACAGTAGAAAAGAATAGTGAGTCTTGCAGAAACGGTGGTGTCTTTGCTTTATGTGGGTCAATATTTTAAGAATATTCTTTCTGAAGGTAAAATTACAAAGAATTTATAGATTTGACAAAAACATCAACTGGGTCTCCTCAGAATCTGCATTTCCGGTTAATTCACCCATCAGATTGAGTCACCGCTGCCAGTGATAAGCAAACCAGTGACTCCTCCAAAAGCTGAACAGAGAGATAACAAAACAGTACCTTACGTGTCAACACTAATTGTTTGGTAAAAGGATGAAGACTCTATTATCCTGCTGTCAAAGACTTCAAGCTTTTCTGCCTCTGGCGATTAAGAAATTTCTGTTAATGATCCTGCAAGAGTGGTATATCAGAATTTGTTGGGCATCATTTCTGCAGCATCAAATTTAGATCTGGCTCAACATCATCATTCTTTAAAGGCATTTAACTGCTCTCAAAATTACAGTTTTGATTAGACAGTAAAATAAATTTGGCAATATTTTTAATTGATAAGGAGACTTACTGCATTTCAAATGGCCTCTAAAGTCTGGAGTGGGGTTACCAGGTGAAAAGGTATACAACAGCTGGGGTTTAAGGGAAAATTAGCACAGATCCACAGCATCTGGAATGACAGTAACACATTTGGCATAAAAAGTACCCACACACTAAGGTTGTGCTACTTTTTACTCAAATTTGACATTTTAAGCTTTAAATAGCAACATTCACCATATTTTCATATGGAAATATGTGCCATTTTTGTTGTTATTTTGCAGTAACAATCTCAGATTTTTAATTCATTTGGATGACATATATGTATATTCAAAATACATGATTTTTCCAAACGTTTGTTGTTGCAGTAATATACCCTTAGAGCCCCAGGCTCTGATGCTTTGGAATGATATCTAATAGTATCTAATAACATAGTTTCTTGTGGTGCCAGCTATTAAAGAGCATAGAGGTGGGAGGGAGGGCTCTGCTTTTGCTTACTGTTCTTTTCTTGGTCTCTCGTGAGCCTGTATTTTACATAAATTGTTCGACTCGAGTACTCTGGAATTACTTCTTTTTTTTTAATTGTATGATTTTTACTTGTAATGTAACTCAGGGGGCTATCTGTCACGTCCTTGGCACTGTGAACATAAAAAACTTGCGAGGTCACGTTTGATGAAATACACTGGAGTTTGCGCTGTTCATTGTATTACATAACCCTGACCCTTTGCCTGCTGCACCTCTGCTCTTATTTAATGGAGAAGATTAGCCTTGCACGGACGAGTCTAAATGAACAAAACTAAACTAAAATAAATAAATGTAAGCGAGTTTTATTTTTCACCAGTCACTTTATGCTGAATCATTTCTTTAAAACACACACAGACACACACAACTTCCCCAAAAATAACATGACAAGGCTAAACGCTGCTGGCCTTCACAGTCCTAACTCCACACCCCCGCTTCCAGGACGGAATTGGTTTGGTCCTACATGGCGTAAAGTTTCCGCCAACTGTGAGTCTGCCGTAATTTCAGCAGAAGAAGAAGATCCCAGTTAGAGAGCCTCCCACATAGAGGAGAAACACAGACAAGGTAAGATTCCGAGAATCCTGCTTTGGTTTTACATTGACTCGTGTTTTGTGGCAGCCTGCGGGGGCTAAACGTAAGTGCTAACGGACTCAAACCGACACTAGAAACCTAAAAGACAGTAAATATTCCGCTTTTTTACGCCAAATATCAGCGCCAGACTGGTGACGACCCCAGTGTTACGCAAACTCAGGTCACCATGCGTCGTCTTCACTGCACGAACATTTTAAAGTAGATTTTTATCGAATTTAAACACGTAACTTATTACGTGTTTGTGTGTCTACTGCGATGTTTTATGTAATGTGTTTACAACCGGTGTTGTCAACCCCAGGACCTAGTCGGAGCCCGGTACCGCTTACTGGCTACCATTTTATTGTTATTTATCTATTTTTTTTTTTTATCTTTTTAATTTAATGTGTTAAAGAAGAGCGGGAAAAAAATAGTTGAGGCGGTGGAAGGGATTATGTCTCTTATAATGGAGCTAACTGACGCTTATAACTAGTATAACCGGAGTGTAATGTGACATTACGTGTGGTGTTCCGGTCTGAACTGTCACAGAGTCATCACATTTTTCAGATTTAAACTCGCATTATTTGTTGTAGGTACAAGAGCAGTACAGTACATTATTACACAAATAATGTGTAATAATGGATGAATCCTGGTAAACTGCTGCGGTTTCTCACGTTTTTGGTGGTGGTGAACATTTGTACCCCATCATTAAAAACTCACTTTATTTGGCTGTACTTTTAGACAAAACTTACGCATTACTTTGGAAATACACCACTTGTTAGCCAACAGCAGAGGGTGGGTATAAGGTGGGATTAATCAGTTAATTTGAGTCAGTGATCTATTGGGGGCAGAACTGTTTGAAATAGGTGAGGATATTTAAAGCTAATGGTTACTTACAACCTTTTCAGACCATATAGTGTTACCCAGGTTTTTCTTCCACAGCTTCATTTTACAGGCATTTGTAAAAATGTCACATGCAGGTCACCAGAGAGTTACTGTGTAAAGAGGGCAGCTGTAGTGATGCAATGTGGCTGTACTGACCTGGCAGGTTGTGGCATGCAGAGTTCTTGTGAACCGCTCATCTGAACTACATGAATGAGTGATCTGAAGTGAATGCAAAGTCAATTAAAAAAATGTCAATAATAGACTGCCTTCTTTTTAATAAAGACTTTTTTTTTTTTAAATGCCTCTTCAAAGACCAGTTTTAGGGTTAAGACTTCGTTTCAGGGTAAGGTTTTGGCCTTTTAAACTTAAGAGGCTTGGGTATGTATGTGCGCCCCTTCATTTACACACTGAGTGGAGCAGGCAGCAATCACTTTGCAGGAAGTGCTGGCAACAAAGGAAAACATTTAAGATTAAATATGAGATTTGCTCATCCAAATGTTAAACATCATTTTCTGCACTGCACTTACTTGGATCCCCAGCAATACACTGGTTAAGTTGTTGATGCGCGGGAAAGAAATGGAAGAATGGACATTCAGAGATTTCATGAATTATTTAGTCATATTTGGTGAATTGTCACATGTCACAAAAAATATATATTTTCTTGTCTTTAGTGATTAAAAAAAAAATTGCCATAATTTTCTGTGTTTAAGTGGCTCCAATTGCGTAGATGTTTACACACACACACCTAAAGCACGGAAGGAGACACAAATCCTTTAGGGGTTGCGTCAGGAAGGACATCCGGAGTTTAAAAAAAAAAGAACAAGGCATGAAATCAAACATGTCAAGCTACCTGCTGTTGCAACCCCTTGTCACTCAGTGACTCAAGGATCAGCTGAAAGTAGCCTTTTTTTTTTTTTTTAAAGTACAAAAGGTGGTTTGTACCTTTTGTCAGCTTGAACTTTATGTAACTCTCTTTGAAGTTGAGAGAGGTGTGGGTTTTGTTCTCAGGTTGAGCTTTTTGATCCTCCCAGGAATTCATTAAGGAAAATGGTTTGTATGCCTGTCTTATCAAATCAAAATCAAAATCAAATCAAGGTTTATTTGTCACATACCTAGTCATACACAGTACAACTGGCAGTGAAATGCTTTTTGTGACTGCTCCGCCACCCTGATTACAAAACTACAGAATAGTTAAAAAATATATTATACAGAAATAGAATGTATTTAAAAGTATAAGTATATAAACATTAGAAAAATTAACAATATAATTAAAAAGAACAAATTAAATTAAGTAAACATTAACAATATAATTAGAAGGGGCAATTTAAAGTGAACCAGTGCGTAAAGCGACAGTAGTGCAGATGCTACATAATTCTATACATAATTCTATATATGTTGGTTAAGCGGTGACTCTGGGGCTTTTAGCTTAGATACTGCTTGTGGAGCTTGTTTTTCCTGGATGGTCACAGATGCTCAGCTTGTCTCATTAACAGCAACACTCCCTATTTGATTAAGTGATGGACTGACAGGTTTTAAAACACAAAAGAATAAAATTAAACCTACCGGTACCTAAAATATGGAAATCTTACAGTGTTTATTTCTTTCAAAATATAGCTGTCTACATTGTTCTGAGCTTAGATTAGATTAAATTACACACTGTTATATTGGGTTGCCATGTGACATAATCACTGTGACTCCTGTAACCACTGGGATAGGGACACGGCTACCTATGAAACAGTTTGCTTAATCAGTGACTCGGCAGTTTACTTTAGAATAGACACAGCACTTTGTGAGGGTGTCTACGTGGCTAGTTGTTCATTAGTCATCTTAGGGGATCAACAAAGCTTCATGTTATTGTGTTCAATCTTTGAAGCAAACTGAAACCTGAGTGCTCAGAACATTAGGTCCTCTCGACCTCGCTGTGAAAAGAGCCCATGCTGTTGCCGCATAACAAGAAATTCCTCATGCACCAAAGGCAGGGGTTTACAATGCCGCAGTATCCTGAGCCAAATGCAAACCCAATTGTCCGCTAATGTGTGAACACAAGTTGTCATTGTGTGGTATAACAGAGTTTAGTTGGAATCTAACATGCAGCGTGTTTTAAAATGTAAAGATCAGATCAATGTCACAGATCAGATCTCCAAAAGATATGAAATGCATTCTCACGTCAGTAACACTCCAAACTGTGGGACTGCAGCTAATGTTATTTTGTCATTAAATCTGTGGTGTGTTGAACATTAATTGAATCACACAGCCACAATCAGTAGCCAAGGCATAGGCAGGAAATGTCAGTTATTTACTGTTTTCACTTTAGCTGTGTTCTTTCCTTCCTCATGTAGAGGACCGACATGGCAGACATGGACACTCAGACCACCCACACTGAGCCTGTGGTGGATGAAGAGGCGCCTCTCTTCAGCAACATGGACCTCTTGCTGTTCTCCATCATTGTCGGATTTTTCATTTATTGGTTCATGTCCCGCAAGAAGCCTGAGCCCATTCCCGAATTCAAGAAGCTCGACACACCGTACGTATTCATCAGCTGTCAGGTTTCAAATCAGACCTGAACACACTGAAATGAGGAAAAATGAAGGCTGACATGAGGTTACAGAGTACTCTTAAATAGGAGTAGTGCAGGTAATTTAAAATAAACTACCAATACCTGCTTAGTAGTTTATTTTTCACATGCGGTCATAAACCTTATGTCCTCACATTTGTTGGCGTACTTTAATAGTACAGCTGGACAATCATGGGTGCAAAGTTTGCTTTCAGAATCATAACTGCATCATACGTAGGTGGAGCATCACTCAAAACTGCTGCTCTTTGCAGCTGCATTTGTTTATCCAGGGGCCAGAACTAATAGCTTTTGCTAAAAAGCTCATCAGCTGGGCTCATATCTATTTTGAGACACAGATGATTTGTGTTGCTGGATAAACCTTTGGTCCCTGAATTAATGATATGTGCTGTGTGAGTAGAACCCAGGTTCTTATCACCTTAACTTGGCAAAAATAAGTTGGACTGGGTTACATAAGTCATCGCTGATAGAGTCTCCCCTTATCAAATAACTGCTTGTTTTCTACACATAAATATAAACATTTATGGATGGATGTGACTTTACAAAAAGACAGTGAAAGGGAAGATGAATACTCTTTTTAAAAAATCTTTTCAGGTTTATGTTTATTAGGGTCAATCTGTGGTCCTAGCTCTTAGCTGCATTTGCAAATATTTTTTAAACTTAATTGCAAATTGTAGTCAAAGCCAGCTGAGATGACTAAAAAGACTCAACAATGATGCTTTGTCTCTCTTGCTTCTCTTGTCATGTTTAATCAGAGACTTTAAGAAGCTAGAAGGTTGCTGGTTTGGTTTTGCATTTGATGATAAGCTTGTAATGTGTGGTCAGTGCAACAACACATTGGGCCTCATTTACTAATATGTGCACGGAAATGCTCTTCTGCGCAAAAAATGAGTTTGTACACAAAATCACCATCAGGATTGTGACACATGTGCACCGGTCAATTTTGGTATTACCACTGCACGTATGTTAGTAAATTAGACTCATTGTAAATCAACAGGCTTGTGGGCACTGCCTGCAATCCTTGTACCATCTGCATACAGCCACATCCCCATTTTTCTATATAAGGAAACACCTTTACCTGGAGATGAAGTGGAGAGAGCGGAGAAGATTTAAGAGGGAAGCCTGCACCGTTAAGGCAAGAAAGGAGAAAGTCTGACTGGAGAAACTTAAATAGGAGTGTCCAAGGAGGAAGCCAGAAAAGGGGCAGCTTTCTAAAGTGTTTCTATTTAAAAGTAAATAAATAAAAAGCAATACTGAAATAATGGGGCCGCTGAATATTGTTTCCCCTGAGACAGTCACTCTTGGTCAAGTTTAAAAAAAAAAAAAAAGAGAGAGAAAATGGGAGGAGGACAAGGGGCATGTGATCTGCCAGCCCAAGATGTGAAACAAAACAAACAAAAAAAAAAACCTTCAGATTCTCCAGCTTTCGATGCAAGGTCCCAAGGAATTAGACTGTAAGTGATAACATCCAGCAAGCCATTTTCAATGAATGATAAGATCATTTAAAATGAGCTAACAAATGCTGGAATATGTTTAAATTAAGGCCAAATCCTTCAACTATATGTTTAGTATTTTGTTTTCTTTACATGCAGTTTTTTTTGTTTTTGTTTTGTTTTGTTTTTTATTGTAATTCTGGAGCATTTTGTGGCTTATGTTTTGTAAAAGGCAATAATAATTATTAATAGTAATAATAATTTGATCCTTAAGTACAAACAAATTCAGGTACAAAAATATTGACAAATCACTGCTTTTTATGTGTGAAACATTCGTAGAGACGATTTATGCACAGATTTGTGTGTAGGCATTGTTAGTGAATAAGAGTCATTGTGTTAAGTATTTCACTCCAGCTGTTTCCTGTCAGCTCCACATCTGTGTGAGGAGGAGACTGTAATTGTAAATGTTTGTAGCAGTCTATTGACTCACTTTCCTCACCCTGGATAATCTTAAATCAATAACATAAAATTACAACTATTTTATTATGTGACATTTCTTATAGTTGAGCTTCTGTCTTATTATTACATGTTAAATTTGTTTTTCCTTCAGGCTCAGCCTCAGGACATTCAGTCTACAAGTTGAATGTGAAATCCTTGAAGAGTAGAGCAGCTGGAGGCTCTCTAGTAAATGTTTCACTACTCGTGACCTTCGTTTTCTCTCAGCCTCTCCTTTCACACAGTTTCTCTGTCCTCTCATAAACTCAACCAGCCTTTCTTTCTGGTTCCTCTTTCCTCGCTTATGTCAGTGCCTACGAGCCCTCCCTCCCTCCTCTGTTCACTCCAAGTACAAGTCTCTGTATAGCACGAGTGGGCGTTTCTCATAAGTTGTATCCAGTTGTGTTAGAATCGAAGGTAAAGCAATTTCTAACCCCATCCAGCTGTTGGGGAGTGCTCATTCATATTCTGCAGAGATTACTCCCTTTGTTCCTGCTGATGGAGTAATAGAGGCTTGACTTCTCTGTGTACTGGCTACATTTTTATCCTCCAGTCATAGCACTTTTTTTTTTTTTTCCCACTTTTTTTGTTGTTGTTGGTGTGTGTGCTGGTTTTTTGTTTTGTTTTGTTTTGGTTGGGGGGAAAAAAGGAAAATAAAACCAAGAGAAATGCTGCCCATTTGTGCTAAAGCAGGAGGTTGGTTAAGAAAGGGGAATGACCCCTGGAGAACATGTTTTTGCAGAGGGCAGGCATAAAGAAAGGGACTTTCGGGCAGCACAACCTCAAAGCTGTTCTCCCCTCCCCTTAAAGGGGCAGTGATTACCTAACTGCTAAGAAGGGGGGTGTAGTTTTCTGTCTTTCCTGTACTTTTGTTTTTGGCTCTGAACCCATTTTGAAAGTTCCAAATGAAGCAGGCGAGCCAAGTTCCCTTTTGTGAGCCCTCTCCAAAGGTGGAAAGTTGAGGCTGAAGACAAGCAATCCTTTCTTTGTTCAGAGTTAGTTTTTTTTTTCCCCCACTACTGCTCCCCCTCCTCTGTGTGTGTGTGTGTGTGTGTGTGTGTGTGTGTGTGTGTGTGTGTGTGTGCGTGTATTGCGTGTATTGCGTGTGGAGTTCCACCATTGTAGTAGGAACAATGTCACAAATGAAATCATTTTATGATAAATGAGGTTGCTATGGAAATGATCACCCCCCCTTCCGCTAGTTAGGTGGGGGCGGGGGATACTTCAAGAAAAAAAAAATACCGTCCACCCCCCCCCCCCCCCCCCCCCCCCCCCCCCCCCTTCTCCTTTAGTGGTCCATTGAAGAGTTGCTCTGATAACCAGCCAAATTCTCAGAATGGATCTTGTGGACTTTTTCCCTCCTAACACCTCTCAGGCCAGAGAGGAAAAGGGGCGGGGATGAGCAGGAAGGCATTTTCAGCACCGATCATTTCAGTGTGTTTGCGTGAGTCAAAAAATGTGGGTCTGCAGCTCAGCTGCATTTTTATGGGAAAGTCAGTTTCCCACCATTGTGTTCTCAGCGGTTGCCAGACACTCTCAGGGCTTGTAAGCTGCTGCGCTCGTGTGTGTGTGTGTGTGTGTGTGTGTGTGTGTGTGTGTGTGTGTGTGTGTGTGTGTGTAGTTCTGTAGAGCAGACGCTGCCTGTTTTAGAGAGCAGTACAGGAAGAAGCAGAGTTCAGATTGTGTTGGAGCCTCTTAAGGGGAAGTCATGCAGCTCTGCAAACCTGTAAATATCTCTTTGACTTTTTGAACTGGTATTACTTTTCCATCTCGTGCCTCTGGACGGTCCTGCTTTTGATTTTGAGCGTGGCGGCTACTGTTGTTGCCTCGCCAGTGGTGCTAGTGGCAGTGGTGAGCTACAAGGCTGCATGCCATGGGCTGCGTCTTCTCCCTGCCAGAGGACAGGAGAGATGCTGCTGAGAGGTCAGTGACATGTTTGATTTACTGCTTCAAAGCATGATATAGTATTTTATTTTTTTATGCTGCTTACATGAATGATGTAACATTTGCCACTGGCTGCCTGCTGATTAGACTGATAGCACAGACCGCATTTGCAAGCAATTTGTAAGCGCTGAAGTGGTGGCTTGTTTCCAGTGTAACCTCTGCACACAAAGCGTAGCAGCTTGTTTCGAGACGGTGAAATGAGCACTATAAGAAACTATACAATGTTCCTAGAGGTTATGTAAAACACATAAAATCTGCTTGACTACAAGTACAATTTGATTATTGACTGTTCTGTTTCTTTTCTTTTATTCCTGTCCCCTTTATCACACTGGCCACTTGCACATTTCTAGTCTTGTTTGATTTAGTTCCTTATACAAAGTTTGCATATGGACTGGTTTCTATGTTACTGGCACTTTTAAATAAAAATGAATGGAAATGCATTCATTGGTTGTAGCATCATAAGATCAAGGCTAAAAGGAAAGGGAGAACTTGCTGGATTGGATATTTGTTAATTTCCACACGGTGCTGCTCAAAAATCTTGAGTCACCCCTCATTTCTTTATATTTTGCTTTCAATTAGCCAGACTTTCTTGTAATTTTTTTTTTTTTTTTTTAACAAGTGGTCTTGAGCAATAGTTCTCCAGGATTTCTGAAAGTCTTTCAATCTTTTTCTTTGGACATTGGCTGCTTTTTCACTAATTTTCAAGTCCAGTCCTTGTACACTGACCTATGAATTAAAAAAAAAAAAAAAAAAATGAGGAAGGTGGACAAGTGAAGGACAAAACGAGTGTAAGGCCTTAAAAAAAAAAAAAAATCTACAGCAGATGAACAGCATTTAAAATTAATGTCTTTAAGAAATAGGAAAAATGCAGCAAAGACCTGACACAGAACCTGAGACACCCTTCTAGCCCTTCAGTTGACCCAGCTACTGTCCACTGAAGCCTCATCAGAAATGGTCTCAGTGGAAGGGTCGATGTAACGAAGACCTTCTTAAGGAAGGGAAATGGGAAGAAAAGGCTGAGGTTTGCCAGATTACACATAGACATAGACATAGACAAACTTTATTGTCATTCAAAATTGCACCATACAGTGCGCATTAGAACGAGATTTCGTTGCTATAGGCTCGGATTAAATTTGGAGGAACTGCAGTAGTGATGTACAAAGAGAAAATTACTAAATAAATAAATAACCTAGTTAAAAATAGAGTATATGTATATACATACACACACATATACATATATATACACACACACATACATATTTACATATTTAAGTATAAATTTATCTGGACTGAAAATCGGTGGCAACAGGTGTGATGGAGTGATGATTTGAATTATGAATGCAGAAATGTGTCATCAGATTTTGCTCCATCATGTAGTACCATCTGAAAAGATCTGACTGGCAAGAGCTTTATTCTTCAGCATGACAATGATCCCAAATTGTGTGTACACTTATTTAATTTTTTTCACTTTTTTTTTATTTTAGAAATGCTATTGATATTTGATGCATTATAACGTACCCAGGCGCTGCACTGACTTTGAACTCATGTAACCTTGCTGTTTTGTAATGAAAGTGATTCAGAGAATAAAAACTCAATGAACCTACTTTAAAAAAAAAAAAAGAAAACAGAGAAAAAAATTACATGTTCAACATTAAGCCCACACACCCTCCAGGGGTTAGTTTCACTGAGGTTATACTGTGTGTTTGGGGTTTTTTTTTGTTTGTTTTTCCCCTTTGGGAACAAAATGTGCTTTGGTAACCTGTCTTGCATCATACAGCTTGTATCAAATCTGGCAAATATATTGTTACTCAGTGTTAATGGCTGTGCTGGGGTTTGTTGCTCGTAAATCATGGAAATCTGACAATGTGTTCATCTTGCGTTAGAATTTATGCTCCTAGTCATGTGTGTCCTTTTATTCCTTTATCAGTGCAGTTGTAGTTGCAGCTGTCCACTCAGGGCTTTGATGCTGGATGAAGCTGCGCTGCCTTTCATTTTACTGCCAGCTACTCTTTTTACCAAGTGTATTTGCACGTTTTGTTTTTTTTAAATAAATTTTTCAATCCATTAGTGACTGACTTGGTACTTATGAACCTAGAGTTTAAATTATCACGAAATGTAACATATACTGTACCTATTGCATATCAACCACTTCCCAGTTGGGGATTGCCTAATATATGCATATGTGCTTCTACACGTGGTTTGTGTGAGTAATGCTTGTGTGACTGCTTAGTTTCCTTTACTCCCACCGATGTAACAATTGTGCTAAGAGTGACTCAAGAAATTGCCCAAGGCTTGGGGCAAAAAGCTTGATTTTATGCTGATAATTTAAAAACTGTATCAGCTTACAGTAATTGCTTCACTAAGCTGAAAAATGTGTGCTTGGGTATAATTAAAAATTCCCATCTTCAAAAAATAAAATAAAGAATGCAGGCTCCTCAGTAGAAAGTCTCTGCAACAGAAATCAGAATCCATTAATGCGGTGGAATGGAGCTGCACAGCATAAAACACAACTCTCCTCACATAATCTGCCAAACACACCTATTTAAAACTGTTTAATTGCCCATCTCTGCCTCCAACGTATCAGTGCTGTTGCTGCCCTACATTGTTGTCTTTGCATCGACCCCTCCACCAGCTCAACTTCCACCTATAGGCTCCAGGTGGATGTTTGCTCGCCAGTTTCCATATTTAATATTTGCATAGTGATGAGCTCAAAGCCTAGTGTTTTTACTTTTTGATGATATGTGAATGTTAATGATTCAGCTCAGGTTAACAGGATGTGTACAGCTGAAAATTTAACTAAGGCTTTAAAAGGAAAGAAGAGTACTTCAGCCTCTCCAGTAAACTCTACTGTGATGCTGTTAACCATTTAGAGGAAACACAAGTAATTTGAGTTCATGTGTGCAGTCATTCCCCCTATCTGCTACTTGGCAGTGGTACTAAATGTTAATCACATTTTAACAGGTTGATTCTTTTCTTCTTTTTGTTAATTGTTATATTTTTTTCCCCCAGGACACCCACCACGAGAGAGACAAGTTTTGTTGAGAAAATGAAGAAAACTGTAAGTAATGCTGCTTTAACATATTATTTTTGTGATAACATGTCAGTTTTTCCATAACTTTGACTGTATAGGTGAGTGAGATCCAGACTCAGTTAAATGGTATTGATGTTGTGGCTCTTCACCAGCTATTAATTATCTTTATGGGTCTTGCAGTGTAGATTGTTGCCTGCTTGCTGAGCAGATGATGCGTACAATAACTGCAATGGTCTCCCTGCTGATGTGACCACATTAAACTCTTGATTTCCAAACACTGTTTTGACTTTTGTGGGACTGTTTTCAAGCCAGAACTGAGAAAAGACTTTGGGGTTTGACTTATGTGGTTTTGCAGTAAATAGTTCAGATAGCATGGTGGTGGCAGAAATGATCTTTGGCCTCCACTGAGGTTTAACTTTGTCTCAAATGATCTTAGCAGTTTTGAAGGTTGCAATAAAACATCCCTTTATGACTGACGCAGATGTATACATGGAGATGGAGTATAAAGATGAGCTGTACGCTGAAAAAATGAGGAGTAACTTGGTGCCAAAGTTGTACTGTTCAGAGCTTGGGGGATGGTCATATCTTCCTGTCACATGCAGAAGTGCTCTAGTTGAAACACAGCATTTAGGGATTCCTTTTTAAGTAGATTTAAATTGATTTAATTAATCTGTTGTGCACCAGCTTTGTGTTATATTGCATTTACATTATGCAATGTAAATGATCAATATCTGTCAATGTGTGTACAGGGAAAGAACATCATCGTGTTCTACGGATCTCAGACGGGCACGGCAGAGGAATTTGCTAACAGGCTGTCCAAAGATGCTCAGCGCTACGGCATGAAAGGAATGGTTGCTGATCCAGAGGAGTATAGCATGGTAATGGCTATCAGTGAATGAAAACTTAAAAGCATCACTGCATTTTTTTTTTTTTTTTTTTTCCTTTGCATTTTTGGCCACAGCAGCTTTTATCAGTAGTGGAGGGAGACAGGAAATGGGGGAAAGATACAGGGGAAGACACGCGGGCAAATTGGCGAGGGGCCGGGACTCGAACCGCGCCGCCTGCACCGCAACGCGGCATATGTATGTGGTCGCCGGCTTCACCACTAAGCCACCCGTGTGCCCCATCACTGCATTTCTAAAGATTGAAGACGTCTGCATTTTCTACGGCAAAATACTCTAAAAACCTCATTGGGCATAGTAATGTAGTTATTCATTGCTCAAGCATGACATTTTGGTAATTTTGTAGACTTTTGTAGTTTACAGTTTATATTTACATACATTATATCAGCTATTCGAGCCACAATTGGATCTAATGGCTGCATGTTACAGCACAGCAGAACCAGTGCTGGCATACATATTAAACTTTGATTAATTCTTTTAGTTTAATGTCTGATTTTTGGTGTGTCTTTTTGCAGGGGGAACTTTCCCGTCTGTCTGAGATTAATAACTCACTCGCCATATTTTGCATGGCCACCTATGGTGAAGGAGACCCAACAGACAATGCACAGGATTTCTATGACTGGCTCCAGGAAAATGACGATGAGGATCTCTCTGGACTAAACTACACTGTGAGTTTTTATGCTCAACTTTTGCCAGTCTTTCGAATTAAAAGTGACTGCTGATAGGATTGTTAAGTTTTAATAAGCAGGACTCTGTATTTGTGTCACTCCTGAACCAAACAAAAAGGGTCACTGTAAGTTTGCATGTCAGTGGTGCAGCAGCAAACTTTAGCAAAGCGAGCTGTACTGGGCTGTGTGCGCGTCATGTAAGAGAGCTTTTGTACATACACGGCGTCATGCCGTGTACGTATCATTGTGCCATTGTTGGGGTTCAGTGGCCTCATTTGAGCTTGATGATCTTAAATTAGGTTTAATTCTCCCTATACATTACTGTGCAAAAGTCTTGAGTCACTTGGCATATCTTGGAATTTCATCCAATTTGAGGAAACTGGACCAAGTGGAGGACAACTATCTACAGCAGATGACGAGTATCTAAAAGTCATGTCCTTAAGAAATAGGGGGGGGCTTAATTTTCAGCATGACCGTGATCCCAAACACACTGCCAATGCAGTAAAAGCATACCTGGATAGAAAAACACACAACGGAAGACTATCAGTCATCAGCCTCCCCAGAGCCCGGACCTCAACATCATTAAAGCAGTGTGGGATCATCTTGACAGAAAGGCAGACGGCATCCAAAAAGAGCTTTGGATGTACTTCAAGAACCCTGGAGAACTATTCCTGAAGACTACTTCAGAAATTGCAAGGAAGTTGCAGAAGAGTTCAAGCTCGCTAGAATTGTACAAACTCTGTTTTTGCCTTATATACTGTTCATCAATGTATGTTTGCACATTTCAATACATCACTCCACCTATTTCCCATGTTCCTTGCAATATATCATCAGTTGAAAACCAGTCAGACATTTGCAGCGATCTCACACTCATACAAGATTATCATTTTGTTAACACTGAGCCAATGTTGTGTACTGATGATGCTTCACTGTGCTCTGGTCTGTTTTCAGGTGTTTGGTTTGGGCAACAAAACGTATGAACACTACAACGCAATGGGGAAATATGTGGACAAAAGGCTGGAGGAGCTGGGAGCGACCCGCATCTTTGATCTTGGTTTGGGAGATGATGATGGCAAGTAAGTAACTAATTAATTCTGTGATCCTAAAAATGAAGTGATCTCCAGTTTCTATTGCGCAGAGCGAATGTGGACCCATCATGTATTTTGTCAGTATGTTTGAAATCATGACATTTTGTGGGTTTCAGCACTTACTGTGGGTTGTAAGCGTTCAAGCCATTATTTTTATCTTTGTTTCATATGTGAAGAAACATTTTAAGATGCATTTAAAGACTTGATCAACTTTTTCAAGCCAGTTCTGATGAAAGTGCCCTTTTTTTTTTTTTTTTTTTTTGTCAGCCTGGAAGAGGACTTCATTTCATGGAGAGAGCAGTTCTGGCCGGCTGTCTGTGAGCACTTTGGAGTGGAAGCCTCAGGAGATGAATCAAGGTGAATTCAGGGACATTTAAATTTGTGTCATTTAATTATTTTGACTTTTTTTTTTTATTAAAAATGTTCTCAATACACAGGATAATCTATTAATTTATTTTGATTCATTCTATATTAAATTGGCATTTCTTCCATGTGTACGTAGCTTGCTAAGTGTAGTCTGCTTTCTCGCTCAGCATTCGGCAGTACGAGCTGCAGGAGCACCCTGACATCAACATGAACAAAGTGTACACAGGAGAGATTGGTCGCCTGAAGAGTTTTGAGGTCCAGAAGCCGTGAGTATTGTACCAGAGACTCGAATCAGTAATTTCAGCTGTATTTGTGACAAACTCCAAAGTTTACCAGAGGTCAAAATAGGTAAAAGTGAACCTTTCTGCCCTCTAGTGGTCATGGAAAATGGCTTCTTTTTTTTTAAATAAAGGCTCAAACTTTTTACTTACAGAGCTTGATTAAAAAAATAAAAAATAATAAAGTGTTTATTTCTTTGCCCTCGTATGACAATGTGCTGTCCATGGTAACTGCGTATGTATATTTAAGTGCTGTTCTTTTATTTACAGACCTTATGATTCCAAAAACCCCTTCCTGGCTCCAGTTACTGTCAACCGCAAACTCAACAAAGCTGGTGACCGACATCTGATGCATCTGGAGCTAGACATTACAGGCTCCAAGATCAGGTGAGGCTGAGTGGGATAATTGCTCAATAAACCACTTTTTTTTTTCTTTTTTTTTTAATATCCTTGATGTCATGCAATAATATGCACAGCCCTGACATATTTTCAGTTTTATGAATTAAGGTCAAAGTCTGAATTTGTCATGTTCTCTCATTTCAGATACGAGTCAGGAGACCACGTTGCCGTTTTTCCCACAAACGACTCTGCGCTGGTGAACAAGTTGGGACAAATACTTGGGGTGGACCTTGATGTGGTTATCTCCCTTAACAACCTTGATGGTATGGCATTGGCAAACCCAAAGCACCTTGACTTTACCAGCTTGTCCCTCCAACAGTCTAATTAAAGCTGCCCTTGACAGCTACGCTTGCAGTGTCAGCTCATTTAATGCCTGGATGACATGGGTACTGTTATATTATGTAATTGCAGCAATATAAATACTGAAGTTACCTGTTACTGCTGGCGATTAAAACTGCTCTCTATCAGTGACTGAAAGTTAAGTAAAAATGCTATAAGTGTGAAATTTTAGCAGTTGGCACCTTCTTAAATTGGCTTATTCAGGACCAAAAACTGCTTTTATTGGATCTTCAGTATATTATACTGTATATACTATACTACAGTATAGTATAGTATATACTATACTGTAGTATAGTATAGTATAGTGTATATACTATACTACAGTATAGTATATACTATACTATACTGTTTCTTTTTTTTTTTTTTGTTACCTGTTGACTGTATTATTTTCATGGTAGCTAAAATGATGTTTACATGTTATTTTGTGTTTCAGAGGAGTCCAACAAGAAGCATCCATTTCCCTGCCCCACCACATACCGCACAGCCCTCACTCACTACCTGGACATCACTCACCCTCCTCGCACCAATGTCCTCTATGAGCTGGCACAGTACGCCTCTGACCCCAAAGACCAGGAAAATATGCGCAAGATGGCCTCATCCTCCCCCGAGGGCAAGGTCAGTGATGATGGTGTTTGAGTAACTGTTATCTAGTTAATGTAGGAGAAGCTGGATCACAAAGCTCATGTGTGCAAAGTGAACTATTCTCTGCTCATTTACAGGCACTCTACCAGAACTGGGTGTTGGATGCCAGCAGAAATATCCTCGCCGTCCTGGAGGATATGCCTTCTTTGAGGCCTCCTATTGACCACTTGTGTGAGCTGCTACCTCGCCTCCAGGCTCGCTATTATTCCATCGCCTCCTCCTCTAAAGTAATTCCTTCTTTAAACTGCAGAGAAAATTCATTTTAACTTAACATTTTCTTTCACTGTTCATAGCGGATTTTTGAATTGAATGAGATTTTTAGGAGTCAGCTGATAAGTCTTCTCTGTTATGTAGGTTCACCCCAACAGCATCCACATCTGCGCCGTAGTGGTTGAGTACGAGACCAAGACTGGCCGCGTCAACAAGGGAGTTGCGACCAATTGGCTGAAAAACAAACTGATCACAGACAATGGCCACAAGTCCACCGTCCCCATGTACATCCGCAAGTCTCAGTTCCGCCTGCCCTTCAAAGCCACTAACCCAGTGATCATGGTCGGCCCTGGGACTGGAATTGCTCCTTTCATGGGCTTCATCCAGGAGAGAGGCTGGCTCAAACAGCAAGGTATTTAGAGAGACTGTGTGGTGGTGTCAGAAGGTCAGACAACAACAACAAACTGATGTCACAAGCAAAGAAGAATGTGAAAGACCTTCAAACATATTTGTCATTTCTGTCCTTGTGTACTCACTAACATTTAAAGGCTGTGAATCTTGCACACATGTGAGGGAGATTGATGCAGAGAACCATTTGTAATGAGGAATATATATATATATATTTTTTTTTAGCATGTTGAGTCGTCATCAATCACTAGTGCAAATTATTGGTTATTTTCTTCCACTATCAGTGTACAGATATTCCCTAAAAGCCTCACATTCATACAGTGTGTTAAGAGGAACATTTTCTGACTGTATCTGGGTACCTCAGGAGCAGAAGTAAATTAATTATTTCCACTGACATAACCACAAGGAACCAATTCTTATTGGGTGGAAAAAAGATTCCAGTATGTCACAAGAGAATTTGCTTGTTAGTGAATCACAATGAATGATTTGTTTTGTTTGGTGGCTGCCTTCCTTGTATAGGAAAGGAGGTTGGGGAGACGGTGCTGTATTTTGGCTGCAGGCATAAGAATGAGGATTACATCTACCAGGAGGAGCTGGAGGACGCAGAGAGGAACGGAGTCTTGACAAAGCTTAATGTTGCCTTCTCCAGAGATCAGGACCAAAAGGTAGAGCTATCTGTGAGACTGCTGTGAATGGTGCACGATGTAAAATGACCTCAGCTGACTGGTTGACAAGTGATTGTGCAGAAATAGCAGTATCTCACATGTTTTGTCACAGTAAAGTTACCTGAATTTTCTATTAGTGGTAAATGTCAGCTGCTGTGTTGCTAAAATAACAAAATAAGCTGACAGAAAAAAGTCGAACACTAACAGAACTGCATGTTTTTGTAGCTGTCTATAGATAATTGTATTGTTCTGTGCCGTGCACATGTGAACATTATTTTCTCTTCCTTCTTTTAATTTTTCAAAATAAAGGTGTACGTGCAGCATCACCTGAAGAATAATAAGGAGCATGTTTGGAAGTTGATTCACACAGACAACGCTCATATCTACATCTGCGGGTAATTAACACAGTCAAATCTGTGTGTGAGTCGTTTGATATAAAAGAATTGGGAAGTCAAAACTAGAACAAGTTGCTTTCTGCTGCTCCCTTAATCACACAGGCTTGCTACAGCAGGTAGCGCAGAATTTTACACCAGACATCTTTTTTTCTTTTTTTTTTTTTTTGCATTTTTGGCCACAGCAGCTTTTATGGGCAGTGGAGAGAGACAGGACATGGGGGGAAGATACAGGGGAAGACATGCAGGCAAATTGGCGACGGGCCGGGACTCGAACCCGCGCCGCCCGGCATATATATGTGGTCGCCGGCTTCACCACTAAGCCACCCAGGCGCCCCACCAGACGTCCTTCCTGACACAACCCCAAATGGATTTGTGTTTCCTCCCAGGATCAAATCAGGGTTTCTTAACTTGTTAGGCAAATGTGTAAACCACTGCACTGTGGAGCCAATTAGGAATTCAACACTACATGGAAGAAGATCCTAAAATAACTCGGTGTAGACCTGGAGTCTCTTTTGCAGTTTGGTGCCTTCTAGTGAAATGGTTAGTTATGAAGTTAAAGTAAATAACTTCCATCATATTTGAGGTAAATATTTCTCACTAGCAATCTGATTTTTTGTTTTCCTTTTTTTTTTTATTATTATTATTTATTTTAAATACACCCATTGAAAGACAGGACGTATTATATGGGGTCCATTGTGTCTGCTCAATAACTTGAGAACCATTTGGCCTACAGTTACCAACTTTCATGGGAAGATAGCTTATGGCCAAAGCAAGGTTGGGATTATACATTAGGACACTGGGGTCAAGGTTACATAATTTATTAAAATGTTTTTCATTTGACAACGAACAGGGTTAATACAGTGTGACGGGACTTGGCGGTGCTCTCGTTCCTAATTAAAAGTTGATTCTTTCCTGTTTCAGGGATGCAAGGAACATGGCTAAAGACGTGCAGACGGCTTTCTGTGAGATCGCAGAAGAGTTGGGAGGCATGACGCACACCCAGGCCGTAGATTACATCAAGAAACTGATGACCAAGGGACGCTACTCGCAAGATGTCTGGAGTTAAGGAGCCTCAAATCTGGCCTCACTTTGTGCAAATGAAGTGGTAGCTTTTATGTTTTTATCATTTGACTTGGTCTGGACTGATTTTTATTTTTTAATTTTTTTTTTTTTTAAAAACATAAAACCTATGTTCATTCTCACCCTGGTTCACCTTGACAGAAAATGAGGCAAACTCTACCTCAGCAGGTTTTACCTAAACCCATAAAGCAACTGCAGTCTGTGTTTGCTCTTTGCTTTTGTTTGTACACACACAGCTTGTGTTTGCTGAATTCTAATTTCTTAAATCATGAGTTTATTTTAGATAACAAGATGGACATGCACAAAAATCTCTTCAAAATTTTTTTTTTTTTTGGTATATTTTTATTAGCTTCAAATTTAAGGCGTAACACCACAGCAGATTATAATGCATCGTATGTCTTTGTGAATATGTGTGTTTGTGTTGCAGTGTAAACACCAAGGATGCAGTCTTTTCTCTCTCAGCTAATCCAGTTGTGGTTTCCTAACGTTAAATATCTGAAATGTTTTTAAAAGTTTCTGTTTGGTGTAACAAACTGGCATTGTAGGTACAAATCTGTTCACCTTTGTATTTTGACAAGGGAGTTAGTCTTTTATGCAGAAGTTGTTTTTCATTTGAATGAACAGTGGTAACACTGACGGGCACAAAAAAGGATGCAAAGGAGATGATCATATGCAGAAATCCTGAGATTATGGGCCCCCCTTCCCCCCCTTGTTAATACTTTGCCTTTTAACATAGAGAATCTGTTTTTAACCTGTGATCATTTAAATTGTGTTATGTTAGATCTGGCCTCCCAGGTGACTGTTGTTTATGTGATATGCATCTAAAAGGAGAGGATTGTAGGTTTAGCTGGTAGTTGCAAATCTAGCATGATAACCACCTGTTTGACTTTATATGCTTTTTCCCCTTTATCCAACCACATATGCACCACTACATGCAGAAGATGGCCAGAAGTAACCGAACATTTCATTTGCTTTCTAGGATCAGTCAATTGGTGCTTGTCACAGAGCTTTTCGAGATGTATGGGAAGTTTGAGGTCAGCCAGGCAGTTAAAGAGTAGTGCCTTTTTTTTGTTTAATGATGCCTTATGTATGGAGTTGGCATTCAAGTCTGGATGCTTCACTGTCTTTTTTTTTTTTTCATGCTAACGTTTTGATAAAATAAGTTCAGCTTAGACACTTTACCCAGTGCTGTCACTTTTATCATTCCTCTTTATAATGTAATCATTTAATTATATGGAGGTTTGCAATTTTTAATTAATAAAAACTGAATAATTTGTTGGGTTTTTTTGGGGCTGGGGGGAATAAATGGTGTCTTTCTGCCAAGTATGTTAAGTATGTATTTCGATCCTGGACATTTTTGACCAAATGCGATTCACGCTGTGCAAAATAAATCCAGATACCAGAAGTAGACAAGTTCTTTTTTTGGCATCAAAATGATTGAAGTGTTTATCAGCACCTTTATTTAAGAATAAAGGATTGTTTTTTGTTTTGTTTTTTTTTTCCTTCTGTAGTATAGTAGATAGAAGAAATGTGATGGACAAAGCTGTTTTAAGTCAGTGTGAATCAAGATTTTGAGACAACTAAAAATTACTGGAAAAATCTCCTTACACTACAGAAGCAGAAAACAGCATGTTGTGTGTGCAGGATTTTTCAACAATAGATCATTTCTAGCAGAGATCCATCATGCATTACCATCTGAAAGCTGATCGTAAACACACTGCCAATTCAGTAAAAGCAACTTTTTTTCTTTTTTTTTTTTTAAGCAATGTGGGGTCATCTTAACAGAACAGAACAAAAGGCAGCCAAGATCCAAAGAAGAGCTCTGAATTTCTTCAAGAAGCCTAGAGAACTATTCCTGAAGACTACTTAAATGCAGTAAATTGTAAATAACTGTCAGATATTGGAAGTTCCAAGTGTTCTGGGAAACTGGGCAAAAACACTTACTCACAGGATATTTTCATGCCCTTCTAGTTCAAATAAGCAGAAATGTCCAGGCCGGACATATTGAGGCTTAGGGACTATAGGAATAAAGAAATGACAAGAAAGCTGCCAAAGAGAGTTCAGGCTGTGTTGAAGAATAAAGGTGGTTATACCAAATATTGACTTTTAGAATATTGCTAGTTAGAATTGTACAAAATCTGTTTTGCCTCGTATACTATATTTCCATGTATGTGTACACATGTCAGTAAATCACTGCACCTGTTTCCCATTTTCCTTGCAAATTATAAAAGAAATGAAGGGTGACTCGAGACTTTTGCACAGCATTGGATCTACATTAATTATGCATTTCTTTTTTTTTTTTAAAGCCTGTCATGTCTGGCACTGTTTGCAAGCAGAATTGTGATCTGAATGCATTGTTGTGCCAAACATATTTATTCTTCCAAGATAAGCTCTATAGAGTCTCTATCAGCTTTTCTTGTTAATGTTTTGTGTTTTTGTTGTTTGTTTGTTTGTTTTATTTCATTTATTTATTTATTTGTGTACATATACATTTAATTCCAGTGGCCAGGCTGGGGGAGAAGAAGAGAAAAAAAAAAAGAGAGAGAGAGAGAGAGGGGAGAAAACAGAAAAAGAGGACAGAGCACCACTACACTAACCAAAACAATTCAAATGCTGCAACTGCAAAAAAAAAAAAAAAACAGAAAAAGGACAACATACCAAAACAGAACAAGCAATACCTGGAAAAATAACTATGTGGAAAAGGCACAACAAAATGAAGCATGGTTGTATAAGAACAACAATTTTGTTATGCTGTGATTGCGTTAGTGTCTGTGTCATGGAATGCACTCACCAACGAGGGCAGAAAGCCGCCCACAGGAGCCAGAGGCAGGCAGAGAAGGACCCAGGAAATCCGAGCCATCCGCAGTCCATCAAGAGCCACGAAAACCCGCGGCCGCACATTCCAGCGACAACCGCATACCCACCCCAGCAGAGGGGAGAGGGAGGTCCCAGATGGAGCCCCCCCAGTCGAGGGGCAAGGGCCCCAGGGAATTCGAGGCATCAGGAAACCGGCCCCCCCAGAGGCCAGCCCCCCCGTGCAGGCCGGCGGCAGGGCCCCAGGGCCCAGGTGCCCAAGAACCGCCCGACAACCCGCCCCGCCCCCCCCCCCCGCCGGAGAAGCCCAAGCCGCCCCGGCCCACAGCCCCCAGGAGAGCAGGTCGACACCCACGCCAGAACATCCAGCCCGGCCCAGGAACCCCAAGGCACCCACACCCCGGGGAAGCGGGGGACGCAGGAGCGACTACCGAGAAGCAGCCGGGAGGCAAGGCACAAGAAGGCCCAGATTCAGGTCCAGCCATGCACACACGTATGCACACACACTCACCCACATATGCTCATGCGCACACACACTCACCCACATATGCTCATGCGCACACACACACACACACAAAACCCTACCCACACGCATTTACCCACCCAAATACACCCACGAGGACTGTGACAAATGCACATTCATCCACATCTATCCACCCTCTGAGGCCAGGGCAAGTAGACACCCCACCCGGGCCAACAGCGACCCCACGATGCTGCCAGCCCGGCACCCGAAGCACCACCCGACTCCCACCCCGGGCGAGGTGCAGGAAATCCGTGTGTGGGATGGCCCACCCCACCCCACCCCCCACCCAAATTAAAAATGTTGAAGTGTATGACTTCATGTTTGTGAATGCATGAAGTGTCTAAGATGCAGTTAAAATTGAGGGGACAGCTGTGCCTCAAGCATCCATGGGTGCTCGAACTCACCACCCCCTCAAAGCCCGTAATGTCTAAAGTGCCATTAAAATTGGGGGGCTGACGGTAGACTGGACCAGAGTGGGGCCATCACAGTGGCCCCCTCTCATCATCCCCATGCCTGCCCCCCAAGGTCCTATGTGTATCAGAGTGTATTGTCACTTGTAATGTCTGTAATGCAATTAAAATGCATTACACACGGCATGAAGTTTGTATATGTGTGTGTGTGTGTGTGGGGGGGGGGGGGGGGGGGCTTATGATCAGGAAAACTGGAGTAAGAGAGCCAGCTGTCCGCTGGCTCAGTAGGCACCCCGATTCCCCACACCCCAGCACAGGGCAGGCCCAGGTGGACCCGGGGCCCCGGTGACAGCACCATGGAGCACCGCAGCGCCCGTGATCGCCACCACAGCCCCTGCCACAGAGGGCAGCATGCTCCACTCCAGATACTCATTCACTCAACGAGGGACACAAACAAGAGACAAGACAACCTGGCCTGAATTGGGAAAACGGTGCCCCGTACACCCCAGCCACTCCACGACGGCCACCCCCACCACCCCACGATGCAGGCACCTCAGAGCCCCAGAAGCGCGGACCGAACATCCCGACGCAGGCCGGACCAACCCACCCCACCCGGTGGCGCACCGGGACAGCAGAGACCCCCCCAGCGCCAGGGGGGACCCACCGGCAGCCGGCGCGATCCCAGGGCCCCAGGCCCCAGACCCCACGCCCCGAGCCCCACGGAGAAGACCGGCCAATCCGGCCAAGGCCAGCAACCAAGACCGTAAGGCAGCACCCACCCAAGCCCCCCCCCACCATCAACCAGGACAAGCACACGGACGCCACAAGAAGGCAGGCGCAGGATTCCAGTCCCAGGGGCTATCGGACACACACGGGCCCCGGGAGTCCGCCCCAGACCGCCCACAAAGCACACCAGGAGCAGAGCCCTCAGCCAACCACCCCCGCTAAGTAATGGAGCTGATCAGTGGGAACCAGAGAGAGTCAAATTCATCCAATTGGTTTTTAGCAGAAGCAGACATTCTCTCTAAGCTAACATGATCTAATAGTAGATTTCTGTATTGAGTAATACACAGTTTATTTTTTGATTTCCAATTCATGAGGATAGTTTTCTTAGCGATGCACAAGGCGGTAAGAACTATGTGTGATATATATGACTCCATCACTAATTAATTAACGTCACCAAAAATACACAGTCTGGGGGAAGTTGGAACACGACAGCTAAACCATGTAGATAAGTCTTCGCATATCCTCTGCCAGAACTTCTGAACAGGAATACAAGACCACAGAGCATGTATATAGTTCTCTTCTGAATTGCTTGTGCAGTGGGTGCATGTGTTTGAGTGTGTAAGGCCTATTTGGAACATCCTTTGTCCAGTATAGTGCGTTCTATGGAGAATTTTATATTGTATAAGTTGTAATTGGGGATTTTTAGTCATTTTGCATTTCTGTGAGCTGGGCGCACGTAGGCCTAGTCAGACATCACAGAAGAAAGGCGCACAGCTTTTTGCGCTAGTTCATGATTAACAGCGTGCACCGGCGGGGGGGCGTGAGCGCGCTTTGAAGGCGGGCTCGGGAACGGCCCGCCCCGCAGGCACGAGCTGCTGCATTTACCGCTGATCCGCAGCGGCGTGTTTGGCTCTACGCTGTTTGTTGCGCACTTTACAGTAGGGGTTTTAATCAGCCAAAAAGAAGACTCCCAAGAGACAGATTTCATCGGCTTTTAAAATAAATATATATAAAAGGACCCACAATGGCCACTGGTGAGTGAAAACATGCCTTCGTGTGATCGGTGAGAAAGTAGGTCAGAGCTAGCGTTAGCTGCGAACCGCGAGGCCAGCACGAGGGCGCCGTCTATGTCATGGAATCTAGGCTGTTTATTTTCATTAAAACATTCAAGTTATTTTGTGTGGTTGTGTAGTTAGATATTTTTTTTAGTTGTGAATGTACTTCATGACGTTTTTATTTCAGTTGCGCTTTAAAACATGAGCTGTTGCCCCCTGTGGGCCTTGTCGCTGTAGCTGCTAGCAAAAAAATGAGAGCGTCTTTGTTATGGGAATGACTGCTGGGTCGCTCGCTGAACTTGAAGTATTTCACGCTAATAACGTTACCCGGGCTGCTGCAGGGTAGTTAACTGTACTCGCACATGTGTACTTTTCCAAGGAAAGTTCACTGTGCTGAGATGATCGAGGACATTATGAAAAGATTGTTTTGTTTCGTTTTCAACATTTAGTCATAGCCGGTGTTAAGGCGACCGCCATTTTCCCGGCTCGGCCTGGTTAGGGGCCTGTTGGCGTATAGCTGGCCTACTTACGGTAACCTACCTGTCCCTTTTAGGCCAGCTGCTTAGTCTGTGTTTCACTGTTTAGCAAACACACTTAAACCCCTTTCTCTTTCAGATTCGGGCTACGGTGGCGCGCAAAGGTAATGTATAAACAAACTTTATGGTAAATGGTAAATGGACTAGCTCTTATATAGCGCTTTTCTACTCAGTATGAGCACTCAAAGCGCTATTTAGAGTACATACTCCTACTTAGTCTGTAACTAAGCTAGATTTTTGCTTATTGAATGCATTTATACCCGGAAGTTAAATGTGTGTTTAACCGTGTGTCTGCAGCTATGGCTCATATGGAGGAGGCCAACAAGGTAGCCAGGTAAGACCTCAGTAGAGTGCACGTATCATAACAGTTTTATCCGTATACATGTTCTTAAAACCTGTTTACCTTATCCATTTGACTGACAGGGATATGCACAAGGAAATAGCGGGGGATCTTATGGAGGACAGAATTATACTGGCTATGGACAACAAGGTATGCAAATACAACTTAAACACCTTTTGTTAAAAAATAGAGTCCACTCTAAAAGCTGAATTATTGTACACATGCTTTTCTTTTTTTCTATTTTTGTTTAGCTGTATGTCAGTTCAGTTTTTACTAATTTCAGTATGTGTTGTGTGATATTGATTTTGTCAGATTTTTAAAAGCTCAATAGTTACTACTGTGCTAAATGAAAACTCTGAAGGAAATTGATTCTTGTAGTCCTCCTAGTCAAAAGGGCTTGCACAAGTGGCTCCTCACACTGTTGTAAGTGTATAGTAGCTTTTTTAATTATTCATAATTTTTTAGGTGATCTATAATAATTGTAACATACTCATAGCGGTGAGGATATTGCCAGAAAAGAGGTTGTATTTGGTTAATTTTATGTTTCATTTATGATGCGGCAGGCACTCGTATCCATAGTTTAGCAGTTAGTATTTTTTTTCTTTGATGGGCGATATCAATGGCCCATAAGAGAAGAGGTCAGGATACTTTTCACTTTTAAGTTAAATTAGTACATGTCAATCATAAACAGTGAAATGATCATTTGAGCCTTGGGTTGTTTATGTTTTTTTAACAAAATTAATGTCATCGCTATATCTCCACAGACAGTTATGGCCAGTCTCAGCAACAGAGCTATAATAACTATGGGCAAGACTCCTCCGGGTAAGTTCATGCTAATATCTCATTATCAGGGACTTGCTGTTTGGGTGGGGTGCTTTTCTGTGTAGCAGTACTTTCACTGACATCTCTTGTCTGTTAATGATGCTTGTAGAGCATCATTGAATAATACAAGTATGCAAGAGTTGTCATTGTATGTTTTCATGAAATCCAAATTCAAAATTGACTTGTATTAAACCAAAATCCTGACAAGGAATCAGGCAAACCACTTAGAATGACACAATTTTTTTTGCTTCACTTGGTTGATAATTTTCTGCCTAAAGTGAGAAGATTTGATGGATTCAGTGTATTAGTGTCTTAACTGTTTTCACTTTTTTTTTTTGGCTAAAAGGTATGGGGACAAGCCCTCTTATGGGCAGCAGGGATCTGCGTCTTACGGACAACAGGGCTCTTATGGTGGTCAGGGACAAGGAGGAGACAGTTATGGACAGGGCCAGGGCAGCAGTGGCGGATATGGTGGCCAGGGCGGCAGCGGCGGTGGCGGTGGCAGCAGTGGTGGAGGATATGGTGGTCAAGGGCAAGGAGGTGGTGGTGGCGGCAGTGGATATGGAAGATGGAATGAAGGTATTCAAACTAGATCTTAGTCTCAAGTCTTTTCAGAATCTGCATGTGCTGATATCGAGTGACTCTTTTCACTAGGTGAAGGTGGTGGTCAGGGTGGGAGGTTTGGGCGTGACTATGGAGACCGCTCAGAAGGAGGGGGCTACAGAGGCCGAGGCCGTGGTGGCAGCGGTGGCTATGATCGTGGTGGTTATGACCGCAGTGGTGGCTATGACCGTGGTGGATACGATCGCGGTGGAAGAGGTGGACCTCCTGGTATGGGGTAAGTTGCACAGTGCCACTGCCCCCAAGGTACCTCCTTTCACTGAAATATGAGAAATTACTTGTCTGTAAACACGTCATCACTCATCAACTACAAACCATCCACATAGCTGGATTTTCACCACTCATCTGCTTTGTGCTCCAGATCCTCAATTGCTGGTAATTTTTATTTATTTTTTTTTAAACCTGACTGATCAAGTGTTGACACAAGCAATATAGGTATTATTCCCCAGACATCTGCTCCAGGTGCCCTGAGCCTTTGTCACAATGTTTTTGTTTTGTTTTTTCCTTTTTTTTTTTTTTTTTAATCCTCATAAGAGACATGCTGGTGATAAAAATCCACTGTTAAGATTGTGTGATTTGTCTTCAAGTGGTGGTTAATTGGAGAGTAGTTGCTTGACTTATTGGAGAGCCACTCGCTATCAATGGGTGCCTTAATGTATGAGAAATGGACTTAATATCTTTCCCAAATAAGATCTGATTGCGCAACTTTAATACCCAGCCATTGGGACATGTTTTGTTCATTTTCAACAGTATTTGGAAAGTTTTATATTAACCAGAAAAGAGAATTGTGGTGTTTTCAGAGACTTTCATTCAGTGAAATATTAACCTTTTTAAAAATGTTCTTAAGTAAACATTGCCATAGCACTATTCCTTAAAGCATCCAAGACTAGTTTCTTACATAAAATGGATTACTTTTTAAAAACAGCTGTCCCTTTTTAACAGGAGAATAGAAGAATAATGTTCCTTATTTTTGAAGTCTGACTTTGGTACAAAGTGCCACATGGAAGTAGTCTGGCACGTCTTTATTTCTTTCTAAGTTGCATCTTTTCATCCTTTGAAATCCCCCGTTATTTTAGAGCTTTCTGTCTCAGTTAAATTTCCAGCAGCCACACTTTTTGAGATGCCAGAAGTTCAGAAACTCAGTTTTGGTATGTTAATCTTATAATGACCACATAATATATTGTGACAAGTGGAAACTCCTGTGAGGTGATGCACTTAGACCTGGAGCCACATCTTCAGCTGCTTCACATTCAACAGGTTTCATTCAAGTGTTGTATATTGACAATGGCGAACATGTATGTTGTGTTAACATGGATCTACATTTTATACTACAGGTGATTGAACTAAAACATGGACCTCAGTAAAAGGATCACATAAATGCACTCAGTGGAAGATTGCTCATTGGTTGCTGCACCCCTTAACATCAATTTGGCTTCTCATTAAAAAAAAAACAAAAAAACAAGCTGGTTTTTCAGCTGCTGGTATCCAATCTGGTCATGTGAAAAGTACCAAATTATTTGTAAATGGTGCCCCAGTGACATGTGATAACTGCCTTCACTCGTCTGCCTGATTGTTCAGTCAGAGCTGCCTAGTCGTCTGTTTATTGATCTCTAATGTCAAAGACTAACGCATTCATCGTGTGAGACATTTCCACCGTAGTCGCACACCCTGGCAGGAGTGCATACTGGTGGGGATGTAGGGGAGCTTTGAGCTCTCAGTTGGGACAAAGGAAAAGCCATCATATCTCCAATTTTTCCTCTGCAGAGGTGGTGACCGTGGTGGCTACAAAAATTACGGTGGTAAGTGACGAGCATCAGAACTGTGTCGGTGGGGGAGGAAAGAATTTGAGTTAGCAAAAAGAAAAGGGGGATTTAAAAAAAAAAAAAAAAACTTCAGTGAATGCCACCATTTCCATGTCCAGATCCCAAAGGTACTCCACCTATAAGCTATTTGTCATAATGGTAAAGAACATGGAGCTTGAGTTGTAAAATAATGGTAATAATGGTTGCATGAAGACAAGAGCTGATTGTAAATGACAAAGGTGTTCCCAGGACGAAGGAGGAAAACTTTCTAAAACTGGAGACATTTTGGTGGTTTTCATTTCTGGTGTAAGTTCCAAAAAAAAAAGGAGAGGGAAAAAAAACAGAACAGTTCTGTTCTTGTTGAATGGTGTTGGTATGTGATGCAGTGGTATGAAAAACACCCACCAGAAAGCTGTTAAACATGGTATTTGGTTAATTTTCTTTGTATCATTATGCAATGCTAGGGATGAAGTTAATGCTTAATTATGTGAAAACTCACCAGTTGAGTTGAGGAATCCTCATTCACATTTTGCCCTTCCATCCTCTCTTCCTGTTTTACAGGATCTCGAGACTACGGCTCAAGGGATGAACCAGGTAAGAATTAATCCACATAACCATTGTTCCGATCGGTGAGCTCCAGTGACTTCTTTTTAGAAAGGCTTCCCTGATGTTTTCTGTCCCCCGATCTCATCCACAGCTGCAGAGCAGGACAACTCTGACAACAACACCATTTTTGTACAGGGACTTGGAGAAGACGCCACAGTGAAGGAAGTTGGAGACTTCTTTAAGCAGATTGGCATCATTAAGGTATTGAGTTTGTTCCCCTGCCTTTTTGTGCCGATTTCATTTCAATTGATTGCATTTATTACATCGGATTTGTCCTGTCTGCAAACTCCTCCTGCACAATCGCGAGTTGAGCAACCAAACCTTGGACATGGGTACATTTTTAGGTCCCTGAAACCTTGTATCTATATTGGATATTATGATGTCAACATGTTGCCTATCAACCAGCTAAAATGGCCCATTTTAAGCATTTTATGCACCTGCAACACCTTATTTCATTTTAATTTCATGACAGATATTTAATTTATATCCACAAAACCTGAATTATGGGTGATGTATTATGCTACCATGTTGCCTGACGACAGACTGAAATCACATTTGTAGAGAAGGAGACCACATTCCAGAGGACCCACAAAAATGGGCTAATAAGTTTATATAAATAAATAGATGAAAGATGAACATCATCCCTATTTATTTTTCTCACTGTCATAAAGTTGTGCGTGTACACCAGTGCAGCACTGGCCTCAGGTGTCTTTTTTTTTTTTTTTTTTTTAATTCAAAAACAAGCACTGATCATCTCAATGTTTTCTGTTTTTTTAGGTGAATAAGAAGACTGGCCAACCAATGATCAACATCTACTCTGACAAGGCCACTGGGCGACCAAAGGGTGAAGCTACAGTGTCCTTTGATGACCCTCCGTCCGCCAAAGCTGCTATTGAGTGGTTTGATGGTAAGAGTGCTGGCATTTATTCTTATTTCCTGACACAGTTCAGCTTTACTTTTTTCCCACTGGGTTCTTGTCTTTTTAATTTCAGGAAAGGATTTCAATGGTAAACCCATCAAAGTGTCATTCGCCACCCGCAGAGCTGAGTTCACACAGAGGGGAGGTGGCAGAGGGGGACGAGGAGGTGGGTAGTGCTCAGGCTGTCCCATGGGTTCAGAGAATTGATCAAATATGCGGTCATTAAATTTAGCTATCTGCACTGATGATCTTTCTTTGTTGGTAGGTTTCAGAGGTCGTGGTGGTGGGGGTGGTGGAGGACCCAATTTTGACATTAAGGGAGGAGACTGGCCTTGTCCCAACAGGTTAGGATTTTATAAGTCATTTACAACTTAACAAAACAAACACAACAGAAGGGAACAATCTGGCTCAGTTGCATTTATAAATGTTCATTTGATTTCCTTTCCTCAGCTCTTGTGGCAACATGAATTTTGCCCGGCGACAGGAGTGTAACAAGTGCGGCGCACCCAAACCAGGAGATGCAGGATTTGGAGGTGGAGGTGAGCGCTTGATTTGATGCTTGACTTTTAAACACTGGAGAAGGTTGAAGTTGTGCAAGATTTGGAAAATTACGTGGCTTTGAAAAGAAACTAGATGAGACTTATTGGATCATTATTTTTTTGGGGGGGGGGGGGGGTTCGCCCTCTTCCACCCTCCACTTAATAATTGTTCAGTTTTGTTGGTAAGTAAATTATGGGTAAGCAGCTTAGGGTAATTTTACTTCAGTAATTTTATAATGGCAACAAAAACATATTTATTGTAATGAAAATGCAAAGTTTAATAGAAATAATAGTGCCACTGTAGACTTGTTACATGGGGTGAAATATTTAAATTTACTTATTAGTGATGCTCATAGGTCAATTTGTTTTAGTGTTTTTAATTTAAACTTGTGATGTTTGCCTTTTGTGTTTTTTCATTCTTGTGATGTGTTTGCAGATCGTGGTGGCAGAGGTGGTTATGGCGGCGACAGAGGCGGTGGCTTTAGAGGGCGTGGAAGTTTCCGCGGGGGTGACCGTGGAGGCTTCGGAGGAGGCGGTGGTGGCGGTGGAGGATTTGGAGGAGGTGGCTACAAAATGGGAGGAAGGTCAGTTGAAGACGGTCTCTTAGACACTAGTTTGGTTATAAAACCAGAAGAGGGCGTAGTTGGCTCAGAAGTGGCCAGTAGTAATATTAGTAAAAGTCTTTTCAGTACTTTTTACTTAAGTACGATTTTTAAGGACATTAAATTGCATTGTGGTATTAACAAGATGTGAATGTTTCAGTTGTCTAAATATGCATTTTTACCTTTATGGCAAATTTTGTATTTATTGCTCTTCTCTGAGGGTGACATGCTGTGTTAATGGAAGTCTGCTTTATTGAACACAAGTTGTGTTGCCCATTTAAAATGTGAAGGGCTGAGCGAATGAGAGGTTGACATCATGGCTCACCTTCATTTGTCAGCTGATTATGGTTTTCAGTTCAATGACAAAAGCTGATGTGGGTCTCTTTAAAATGCAGCCTGTGTAACAGACATCTTTGTCTTTCCTCAGAGGTGACCGCAGGGACGACAGGCGAGACCGGCCGTACTGAGCACTCGGAAGAAGAAAACCATTCCAGCCCTTAAGTTTGCTGTGAAGGGAAGATTTAGTTTGGGGGAGGACTTAACTCTTGGAGGGGGAAGAGGGTTTAGATCAGATGTGATTTGTCTACTGTAGCTGGTGCATCCTTAGTATTACTGTTCACCTGTGAGTGGGGGATGTGTTGGGCTGATTGGCATGTAGGCATGTGGTCAATTTTTTTTCTTTTTTTTTTTTTATCATTTCATTTCTTTGTACGTCCTTTTTAATTTTCTGTCAGATTCTAGTTGCTGATCTGTGAGGTAGACTTCATACCATTGTTTTGTATAAACAGAATAAAATGTTTTACTTGGCTTTTTTTTTCTTTTGTTTTTCTCCAAATTATATTAAACTGTGATCTTTTCTCTGTGCTTTGTGTGAGTTTATTACACTAATTTCTGCAACACTACACATGATCTATATCTTCAAATGGGTTGTGTCCAGCAGGAAAACACTGCCATGCCCTGCAGTAAAGGGGCAGACAGGGGGCGGTACTGTCCCTCCTCCAACTCCTGCTCAAATATTCCGGCTCTCAATAAGCCCCGTCAGTCCTCAGGGTGATGGAGATTTCTTGGGATCCCCTCGATGTGCTCACAGTAAATTTAACCATGGAGGCTGTACTGAGAGCGGTGTGCTGATTGTGGTCCTCACGCAATGAGGCGCCGAGCTCCGGGCCGGTGTGAGGATGAACGGGGCGTGAAGAGGCTCTGGATCCTGGCTGTGACGGCGCTCATCGCCGCTCAGACTGCCGCAGGATCACCGCTGCTCCTGGACCCGGAGGTACTGCTGTCAGACTTTTCAAAGCGACTGAAGGACCCCGGTTACAAACATTAATCCTCAGGCGAGTTAAAGTGACCCACATTTAAAACTGGGCCAGGACCGCTGCGAATTTCGTCTAACAGGGAAATGCTTATTTCCTCCTACATTGTTTTATCGTCTTTACACCGAAACTTTGAACAACATTGAATCCAACGGAGAAAACGTCCGAAATAGGCGTTAACAGCTCAGGACAGTGCTCAAATTAGACTGTTTTAAAGGTGTTTCTGACGATGAGGCGTACGTCTGTCTAAATGTTTTTCTATAAACAAATGGATATTTTTATTTATAACCCATAATGAAACACAAAATATTCCCCCATGGCTGGAATACATTATAACATGCGCAAACTTAGTTTTCAACAACGTGAATGATCACAGCTTGACAAGGTTATTTCAGTTAACGTGAAAGCAAAAAACTAGTTTTGAAACGAAAACAATTCTTTGACTTGGAAAGCTAAATAAAATAAAGAGGAAATAGCCTTAGTTTTAGTATTAAGTTGGTAAAAAAATTATACCAACTTCTCTGACGAGGCTTTGGATTTCTGCAAGATTGTGAGTCCACTACTGACTTTCCTTATTTTCGCATATTGACAGATGTCGATACAATAACACTTAAAAAGACTGAAACTGATAAAAATGAATCAAAAACGAGCAAACCCCCTCTAGAAAATTAACTGAAACTAAACTGATTTAAAAAACAAAAACAAGTGACGAATATCAAAACTATAATATCTCTGCAGCTTGACCTTGAATATAGATTTAAAGCACTGAAACGCATTCAAATACAAAAGCCTATATTCACTCAGGTAAAGTTAGATGAACTGTAATGTAGTAATACCACATATAGTGGCAGACAGGGAGATCAAACCCATTCATAAAGAAAGAAAAACCACGTTCCTCAGGGTTGTGCCTGATTGTGGTTCAGACTGCACCGGTCTATTCTGACAGCTCTCTTTGCTGGCTGTCCAAAGACTACACACTTTCTTCATCGAGTTTCCTCAGCTCGACTTTCATTCTTACATAAATCAAAGCCCTGTGGCATTTTCAGCATCTCTAATGGGACAAAAGATCATCTTTTTGTTGTTGTTGTTGTTGTACGTTCCTGTTGCCGAAGCACATCTGTCATCGCCTCAGTTTTAATTTCTGCCCCATCACATCTGTAATCACACTCTGAGCTGTGCCTTGCTGTTGTCTGAACATGAAGGAGCTGTAATATTAAACTATGAGCCAGCCTCACCGAATAATGCAACACCTGTTGGCGTGTTCCCCGTGGGTTCATGTTAAAAGCACTTTATGGGTATTACCACCGGAGCTTATCGTGACTTGCGTGTTTACATGGAATTCTTGCAAAATTATGAGTTTCAGGGGCACCCCAGGGGCTTCTTTGTCTTATGGGTGGTCTATGTACTCACATATACATGGTAAAATAATGCAGATAATCCACTATCACTATGCATCTTATCAGAAGAATGGGAAAGTCCAAGGAACTCTAAGTCTAAGGAAGATCTAAGAAGGACAAATGTAGATTTTCACACTTTTATGGTGTTTTTTTAAGCTCACAGAGAGGTGTGAGCACTTATTACGCTATGTTCTTATTAAAAATACTATTAAAATAATATTAGTTTGTAAAAGCTTTTTGTGGTGTTTATGTGTTAAGTTGGCACATTTTGAACACAGTATTAACAGATATAACTTCTGCTGCAGGATTTTCTGGAAAAGTATGGCTACCTCCATCGCGATCACCACATCCACAATACAGCTGAGATGCAGTCTGCTGTCCGGTAGGTTTCTACTTCTCGCCCTTGTGAATTTGCTGTTAAAGTCCAGTGTGTTCATCATAGGGAGGGGTGAGCTCGATGTGGTGCAGGCCTCAGGGCTGAACATCAGTGCAGGGCAGTAAAACACACCCTCAGCTCTGCACTGGGAAACCTCTCCTGAACCATCCAGGAATTTCAAGAACCTCGCCCTCTGGCCTGTCTACTCGCTGTACTGTAATGGGAACTGATTGAAACCCTTTTCTTGTACATAAAGCTTGTACTGAAGGGTGTGTCAGTAAACTCTGTGCAGTCTTTATGTGTCAAAATGTCCATCTTTACTTGATTTTTTTGCACTCTGGTATATAAATAAAGAACATAAAGGTAAACATAAAGGCTGCATTTTTGACATTATCATCCTCCACATCTATTCCTCTGTCCATTCAACTTCTTTTTGCTTTATAAAACTTATACCACTGAGATGGCAAGTGATGCTGAGTCACTTTTGAGTGTTCTCTACCCATCATGGCCATTTTGCATTTCATAACTTGCCTGAATCCATTAGCAGCTTAAATCTCTGCACAGGAAAGCTCTAATACCTTTTACAGTTCTGCTGATTCACACACTGTAGTGACTGTAAACCTTTCCTTTTTCTCTCTGCAGTGAATTCCAGTGGTTGTCCCGTCTGCCCATCACAGGTGAACTTGACAGCGTCACCCTGCGGCGGATGGCAGAGCCCCGCTGCGGGGTGTCAGATGAGGGCAGCCAGCAGATCTGGAATCAGAGAGTAAATTTCATCTTTACTGGACAGCGACTGCTGCAGCAGCGTAGGAGACGCTCCGCTGCAGAAGGTATTGTGTCATTTGTATGTATCTATGTGCAAAAGTGGGCCTGGCTGACTCGTTGTATGAGAGCTGGGATTTCATCCACTTCCTTTTATGTAGAGGCTTTGTTTGCCCTATTGTGGTCTAAAAGAACCAGCAGTTAACTGGGAGGGACCACCATCATAAAGTAAAGCACTAAATAGAGTGGAGGGTTGTAATTAAAGCTGGTGGAGTGTCTGATGGTGCACACGTCAGCTCGGATGATTCTTGCTTTCTGCAGCAACTGCATTGGTCCAAGCATCTTTCATGTCATGTTCACTGGGTAAAAACCTCAATTTGAGTTTTCACAAAGTGTGCTTTTGTCTTTAGTTACGTGCTTCTCTCTGTGATGAGATGGTCAAAATTTCTGCCTAAACACACTTAAAAACACATTGCAGTGTGAGCAGTCTTAAGACCAAAGGGTTTACAGTGGTTCAGAGGTCAGCTGCTGTTTCTTTCTTTCTTTCTTTCTTTTTGTTTACAGGTTTCATGAAGTAATTGAACAGCTGAGGTCCCTTCTCCTAGCTTATGTTGCTTTATGTTGTTATGTCAAAACTATGCTGAATGGTTCTGCAGCCACTTTCAGTCCAGGCTGATGACCCATGTCTGTGAAAAAAACTGTGCATGTATTTCTATTAGATTATTTCCTCCTCCAGGATGAATTTTATTTCTCTTTATTTAGACCCTCTGACCAGCTGAAATTGCTCTCACAGGAGCCACAAAGCCGCTGCCACTTAAAACCACTCAACAGATTTGAAAACACCTGGAAATGTCCTTTTATACGTCTCCGTTCCTTTTGTTCTAGCTGTCTCTCCTCAGTGCTGCCATTTGTCACATCTCCTTTGTGAATGAACAGCAGCAGCAGCATCAGCAGGCTGATGACAGCACCGGGAGCTACAGTAATGTTTTCCACGCCCTCTCTCTGCTTGTGCCTCCAGCCTCATGATGTGTGAAGCCTTTGCATTCCTCACTGTCACTGGCGAGGTTGGCTAATGTTCAGGGAATGCAGCGGTGGCTGATGTTTGCCGCTGCCTCTTCGTGTCAGTACCTGACGTGTTCCCTGTGGTACACATATCCATAACTGATTGACTGGATTATGCTGTTTGCCAAATTGGCTACCTATCTTTATGGGCAAATATGAGTGGATATCTTGCTGAGTGACAGACTGTTTGCATGGATCTAAGCCTGCTCTTATAACAACCCAGACTTGACTCATATGACAGGCGGCAGTGTTATTACACAGGTGGCAGATACTTTTACACCCTCAGGCCAAACCTCTTACTGCTCTGGCTTCATAGATCCATTCATGTATTTAAACAGTAATAGCTTAATTGTAAGTAATAGTGTTATGCTGTTGTGCTGAAACCGACTCAAACATCACCCCGCTTTTTTCCGACAGATACAGCAGATTTGTTTCTGCTTGTAGCTTCGAGCGTGTTTGCTCAGGGAGTTCTGTGTTTGGCTCAGATATTTGGTCTAATAGATTCCTGTGAAAACATGCGTGTGGTAGAATTGAGGCCTCAGGTATGTACAGTGTTGGCTGTCAGTTGTTCCACTTTGGTACAGTGTGTAATATCTCATCATGTACTCAACAGTTGGCAAAGAAATATTGTACAGACATCTATGGTCACAGAGAATGAAGCCCAAAATGTTGGCGATCTCTTTAGGCCATTAATGTGGCAAAGTTTCCACCTTACCCTGTGGAATATTTCTAATCTACTGAAAAGGTTTTTTTTTTATTATGTCCTTGTTTATATATGCGTAATTTTGTTGATCCTTTTTTTTCCTCCCTCTTCTTCATCAGGTTGGCATTTGCGGTTACAGGTGTTGGGTGGATTTGAATTTGGTTTAAAAGAATAAAATGAAATTTGGTCTGCACATTTATGCTCCCCTCAGGATGAGTTGTTATTTCATACACCAGAAATTTTACTTTATTATCAGACAGGCCTTTTAATGATTTCTTTGAACTGTTCTTTTTCCAGGGCAGAATGATTGTACAGTACAGCACACATCTTTAATTGAATTTATTTTGGATTTTCTCTAATCCACACAGGCTCAACTATTTACTCATAATATTTAGTTAAATGTCCCTTAGCAAGTCGCACATCGACCAGACACTTTTGGCATCCATCAACAAGCTTCTGACATGATTCGGGCTGGTTATTTGACCACTCTTCTTGGTAGAATTGGTAGAGTTAATGTAAATAGGTTAGTAACTGGCTTTTAAGCATAATCCACAAATTTTCAATAGGGTTGAGATTGAAGCTTTGGGACGGCCATTTCAGAAGTTTAATGTTAGCCTGCTTTATCCAATCCAAAGCCAGTATTGATGTGTGTTTGGAATCATTGTCCTGTTGGAGCACCCAGCTGTATCCAAGTTTCAACTGTCTAGCTGTTGATTTGAGGTGAAGTTGAAGAATTTGGAGGTAATCCTCCTCTTTCATTATTCCATCCGCTTTGTGCAATGTATCATTACCACTGGCAGCAAAACAGCCCCAGAGCATGATGCTACCACCACCATGCTTGACAGCTGGTACAGTGTTCTTAGGTTTGAAAGCCTCACCTTTACTCCTACAAACATACCTCTTGTCATTGTGGCCAAACAGCTCTCTTCTGACCATAAAACTTGTCTCCAGAAGGCATTTGGCTCATCCATGTGGGAAGGTGCAAATTTCAGTCAAGCTTGAAGGTGTCAATTTTGGAGAGGGGGGCTTATTTCTTGGTGGGTACCCTCTTAGTCCATGGCGATGGAAAACTGGCTTCACTGTGGACAGTGATGCTGGTGTTCCAGCAGTTTCCAGTTCATGGCAGGCTTTAGCCTTGGTGGCTCCTGGGTTCCTAACCAAGTTTGTCTCATCTGAGGGTGACACTTTGGGTCTTCTTCCAGACCTGGGCAAAGTGGTGACAGATCTGAATAACTTATACTTAACGTACAGTTGCTTGAACTGATAATCTTGGAATCTGCAGTTGTTTAGAAATGGCTCCAAGAAACCTTCCCAACGTGTGTAAATCTACAATTCTTAGATCTTCTCTGAGTTCCTTGGACTTCCCCATTGGTCTGAGTATTGGTCAGAGTGTCCAGAATATGATTTTTGGTTGGGTTTTTAAAGTCATTAAAGACATATGCTTTATATATAATGCGGTTTCAGTGGTAAATATCAACTGTTTGTCATGATGCACCAGCAGCAATAATGAAGCAAAACAGACTAGAAGAACATTTTTGTCCCAAGAATATGACCTAGAAAGAGATATGTAAAAATCCTATTGATCATCCTATTTCTAGGCAAAACAAGGCTTAGTATCAGTGATGATATTTCAGGGATCAGTTCACCACCTCTATAATTAAAAGGTTTTCTCCACAGTTACAATTCTGTGAACCGGGCCATCCATGACTTAAACCTAACCCCTGATGCTGTTTGAGCTGTTTGCCCTTGACAGCTGACCGTGGCTGCTGAACGAAGCCTGTGGCTGGAGCAGCATGGAAATGAGTCAGACGAGCTGCCTACTTGTTCACTCTCAGCTGTGGTGTGATGTGATTTTGTTTAGCGGGAACATGGCTGCTTCTGAGCTTCCTGGAAACTGAAAACAGACCTTGAGTTGCTCCCACTGATATTTACAGAACTGAAATTCCACCACCCTTGTCTAAGATAAGCTTTTGAAGTGCATTAGGTGTGTGTGTGTATTTTTCTGAGGTGTGCCCTTATGGATCGATGCAGTGGAGTGTAGACTCTCAAACAACGAACGGGCATTTTCTGCAGCATGTTGGTAATTATTTTAATAGTTTTCAGTTCAGTCACAGATTGAGCCAGAAAGTTCTCTGGTTCCTGCACCTCAAATGTGACAATCTGCTCATTTTCCCACATTACTGCAAATTAAAGCTGAGGTAATCATCACAGAAGAAAACAACCCATAATAACGTTCACAGTGAGGTCCAACAGTTTTTGGACCGAGAAGCCTTTTTCCTCTGTACACCACCACAGTGGATTTTAAATCAAAGTGCAGACTTGCAGCTTTGATTCAAAATGTTTAGCATAAGTTTCCCATTATCTGTTTATGAATTACAGCCATTTATTTTCTACAAAGTCCCCATTTTCAGAGGCTCAAAAGTAATCAGACAGTTGACTGATGAATGTGTTATAGCCAGGTAAGGGCTGAAGCTCAGATCAGAAAACATCTAAAAGAGCCTGCACAGTTCAGAAAAAATTTTTCTTTGGACTAAAGAAACCAAGATGAACTTGTGTGAGAATGATGGGAAGAGAAAAGTATGGAGAAGGAGAGAAACAGCTGTCTGACATGGCGCCATACATGGGCATGTATGGCTGCCAGTGGAACCAGGTCACTGGTGTTTATTGATGATGTAACTGCTGATAGAAGCAGCAGGATGAATTGTGAAGTGCACCGGGCTGTACTCTCTGTGCAGATTCAGCCAAATACTGCAAAACTGATCAGACAGCGCTTCACAGTGCAAATGGATAATGACCCAAAGGCAAAGAAATGAGATATTCTTCAGTGGCCAATTCAGTCACCTGATCTCAACCTAACAGAGCAGCTTTTCAGTTATTAAATACAAAACTGAATGCAGAGACCCACAAACAAGCAGCAACTGAAGGCTGGCGCAGTAAAGGCCTGGCAGAGCATCACAAGAGAGGAAACACAACATTTGGTGTGTCCATGGATTACAGACTTCAGGCAGGCATTGGACTGCAAAGGACCTTTATCCAAGTTTTAAAACAATCCTTATATTTAAAATGATGTTAGTTCATCCATTTACTTTGGAGCCTCTGAAAATGAGAGACTGTGTATAAAAATGGCTGCAATTCCTGAACAGGTATAACACAGATGGAGAATTTGCAGAGCTGTAGGGGAATGTTTTTCCCCCCCTCTTGTTGTATTTTCTAGATTTCTGCCAACTGCAACTTTAAACATATTTTGGGTTTTAGATTGTCGACGTGGATGCGATGTTGGCCACCGGTTGGCTTTGCTGTCCGTGACATTTTGCGCGTGCGTGCGAGCGTCCGTGTGTCCAACAGCCTCCCTAACACCAGTAACAAACAAAATCTCCCTGAACCCCCACAAACAATAACTTTAGCTATCAGATGATCTAAGTGACTTCCTAATGTCCGTGATAACCCGCCCTCCCTACACTGCTGCTATAGAGGGCATCATAATTGCTTCCATAAGGGAAGTCTTGGAATGTCTTGTGCGTATCGGGCTTCCTGCCTTCTGCGCCATCCTCGGGGGACTTCTTACTCCGCGGCGGTCTGAGATGGAGAGAAGGCGCCCGAGCTCTGCTGAGAATACACATCTACACACATGATGCGGTAATAGGCCTTAATGTGTGTAGTTCGTCTGGGAATGAAGGGAACATGCGTGAGTGTCCCAGTAATCAGACTTCCACAGGACTGCTGTAAATGACTGTGGCTCTGAGTTTTCTGTATTTTTTGTTTAAAGTCAGTGGGACGATCAGCCCCCCGCGTCCTGTATGGTTATGGTGTTTGAGGCTCCATGTGCTTCCACTCTTGACAGTGCCACGTTGCTGTAAACTATTGCAACAAAAAGGGTAAGCATGAAGTTTATATAAGAGTCAAGTTGCTGCTGAAGCACAACTTCTGTTTGTGTGTTTACTCACACAGCTTACACACTGATGTCACAGCCAAAACCACGTCTTAATGGCTCCAGATTTCCAGATATTTTCCAGTCTCCAGGGTGCTGTTGTGGTCTCTCGGCCATTCACAGTATGTAGCACATACTTCTTGCATATTGCTCCCCATCTTCTCCCTTTTTTTTTTTTGTTTTCCTTTTTCCAATGCATTATTTAAACAAGTACAAATGGCATCAAAAGCACTCAAACTCCAGCACGGAGCTATCTTCTGCTGTGACTTCTCACGCCTCATCTCACCTCGGGCAGCGCGTGAAGGTGCAGCAGGCGTGTGTGCAGACCTCCCGCTCACATTCGGCCTTTTTAAAAATGTTTTGACAACTGTAGAAAATGTGCTTGATTTATGTGGCCACTTAAGCGTCATCTCTGAAAGTATGTGTAAATCAACCGAGCCGTAAAGCGAAGACTGGTTGGAGATAAATCACTTCTCACTGGTTTAATGGTCAATTTGTCGCCCATGTAGACAAAGTTTATTTCAGTGACCGTTTTGGTCCAGTTTGACCTCGCTGGAAGATTAACTTGCTGCCTTTCTCGAGTGATATCTGTCTTTAGGGGCCCTGCCCAGACATAAATATGCAGAAAAAGTGCAGTCAATAAAGCAATCTGTTTCTTTTCCTGTTGTTTGACAAATCAGTGTTGAGGCTCAGTTCAGAAAAATCTGTGCGCCTTCTTAAGCCTCTTATTAAAAAGTGCTCGGTAAGTTTTCCACCAGCTCTGTCAGTGACAGCCTCTCCAGCTGCCTCTGTCTAAAGGTTCACATTATCTGCTCATTGTTTCCTGCCTCTTTGTCTGTTTGTTGTGGATGCGTGCTGGGCAGCTTGTGTGTGTTTGCTCTTATGTCTGCTTTGTTTCCAGACTGCTTTTCTCTGTGATCCTGTGGATATACGAACAAATTAGAGTCTTGTAAATTAATAAAAGGCTGAGTATGAATCCCCCGGTCCCCTCTGTCCCAGAACAAATGGTGCGTTTGCGACACACGTGATTATACCTGAGCTAAGAAACCACAGACACATGTTGCAGTGAACTGCGGTCAGAGCGCTTGTTAGGTTACCCAGCTGTAAACCCACATGGTTAACATCCTATCATTTTGGCTCAGCCTGCTGGATTTGGAGAGGCTCTGCCTCAAAGCGTCACGGTTTGGCTCGGGACACCTGGCATCTATATTTCTAATACAGATGTATTAAGTTGTAAATACAGAGCTACATCAGGAGCTAATAACAATAACAACAATTTAACCATTTTCCAGTGTAATTGTCTCTGTGATTTCTTTAAAGCCAGTTTGAAATAGCAGGTTTTCCACCAAGTTTGCATAAAAGAAGTAAGAAAATAGACTGAAATTGAGAAAATGGCAGAAAAAAAGGTAAAAAAGAAATGGTTAAAAAAAAGTGTAACTGTTTTTCTTTTCAGATAGAGACATCAATAAGTTTAGAAATGAAAACCAACCTATGTATTTAAAACCTTGACTTTGAACCAGTGATAATTATTGTGAATTATTCTATGTATGAGCAGTAAAATTAAAGAATTTACAGCCTTTGATAAACCAAAAAAAACAGCTGAGAACAGACTCCATGTTCCATGAGGCCAGAGGTTCTCTCTATCTTTTAAAAGCCACTCTTTTTGTGCAAGATTTTCCACCAGTTGACCCGAGCAATAGTGAGCAAGTCAGTGGAAACATGTGAGAACAAAAATGAACTACATCAATATTGAACTGAGTCTGAACCGCTCTCCGTTTGAAAATGTGTAACATCTGGCATTTTTGGCAGATGAATAATGCCTGGTTGATTACCTGTATGCGCTTATTTACTTACCCGTTAATGTCATGTCATCTTTTTCTATGTGTCTACCTGAGAGGTAAATTGAGTAACAGTATTTCTAGAATTTTGTTTAATTTTCTTTGATGAATATTTGAAATGAAAGACATGCTCAGAATAATATTGCTGTTTTTTTTTTTTTTCTTTTGGCTATCTGGTTCATCTGGTGATGAACCAGATTGTGAGCTTCAAAGCTGCATGTCTCATATCTGTTTCTCTCTGTGGGCGTTGTCCAGCTGACAAGTGGTACAAGCGCCACCTGACCTACCAGATCGTGAACTGGCCTCAGCACCTGTCCCTGGGCTCCGTCCGGCTGGCTGTGCGTGCTGCCTTCCAGCTGTGGAGCAACGTGTCAGGCCTGGTCTTCCAGGAGGCCCCCGGTGGGCCCGCAGACATCAGGCTGGCTTTTTACGAAGGAGACCACAACGATGGGGCCAGCAACGCTTTTGATGGACCAGGTCAGGGTCGTGTCACATTGATCTGATTTCATCTGCATTTATATTTAAAAGGGCTTGTTTTAGAGATTTTTAAGATGTTTAACAGCCTTAAATTCTCACAGCTATGGATAAAGTGTCCTTTGATGTCATCTTTACAGGTACTGACAGGTTATAATTTTATTAGTTTATTAGTTTGCACATTTTATTAGTTCTGCCTGGTTTTGTGTATCATTTACTGTCAGGTCGCTCTCACTGAAGGTATCACAATCCCAAATTCAAGAGCAATAAACAATAAATAATTCAGTGTGTTTCTGTGTGAACCTGACCACAAATGCATTTCAGTTGTCACTGATGCCTGCTCTGACCTGTGCTGAGGTCTGGAGAAGACTAAATTAATCTCTAACAGAATCAAACAGAATAAACAAAGGTTCAGTGCTAGAGGTTAAACTGTGTATTGCCATATATGCGCTTTGATTCATCCAACCATATACAATAAATAGTGCATGTAAACAAATGTTTTTTTGTTTCACTGAAACATTTGAGCAGTATAGATGATAAAAAAAAAAGCAACATCAATCCTAAACATTAAAAATAACCACTTCCAGTCCTCTTTGTTTTCACTTGAAGATTGTTGTCCAGTGAGAGACACTGAGCAGGGTTTGTAATCCAACCAGTAAACGGTGCTGCTGTTCAGAAGTAAAACTGAGAACCAATGAATGTTTAATGAAAAGTAACTGTTCCTCAAAGTGCTTCTCCTCTGTCTCGTTCAGGAGGAACCTTGGCTCACGCCTTCCTGCCTCGCCGAGGCGAAGCCCACTTTGACATGGCAGAGAGGTGGACGCTAAACGGGCACAAGGGGCACAACCTCTTTATGGTGACCGCCCACGAGATCGGACACACTCTGGGACTGGAGCACTCCCCCGTGCGTCACGCTCTAATGTCACCGTACTACAGAAAGCTCGGCCGCAGCCTGGTTCTGAGCTGGGACGACATTATTGCTGTGCAGCAGCTGTACGGTGAGGAGGCTCTACCTTCATGTTTTGGTGCTCGGTTTAGCTGCAAACACTTGAAGGGGAATGAGTAGAGCAGCAAAGCCTGCTGAAAGTCTCCACAGTTTCCCAAAATTCTTAAATTTCTTTTTTGCTGTCACAAGAGATTTTTTGGCAAAAACAAAACAAAACAAAACAAAACATGCACAACACACCACAATCTAATCTTGAGCTTATCTTTAGCAGCAGGAGGAGTTTGTTCAGCTGTACAGCCTCTTAGCTGCTGCTGTGGGAGTGTTTATACGGAAGGCAGCGGCGGTGATGTGAGTGTCAAAATAACACACTCAGTGGCCTGTTTGTATATTATTATTATCCAGCGTCTCAGTTCTGCATGCAATATTTACCTGGCCGCTTTGTTGTGATAGATTATTGGTTGTGGTTGTGGATGTGGGAGCATTACACTGGACTTTTTATATGACAGCTATAATAGTTTCTGTTTACTGCGAGTGTGTTGTCCCTCCTGGCATGTGTGAGGCAGGTTCCCACATGTGCCGCTCCGCACACTTCTCTTATTGCTTGTTTTTTCTCCTGCTTCTTAGAAACTGATTTCTTTGTAACAGCTGCGCAACAATGTGCCTTAAGTGATTTTTGCATCACGAGTAGCTCCTCAGCTGCGACCGTGTGGTGTTTCGAAGATTTGTGAAGCGCTTTATCTGCTCTGGCCCTGAACCTCAGGTGGACAGCAGCTGCGCAGAGGACCAGTGAAAACAAAGCACTACGCAGAACCTGAGATCAGCAGGAGCTTGCAGGCAGGCCACGTCCAGCTGCCTTTCCTTCTATTTAATAACTGAGGAGTTCCATCTGCTCTGCCTCAGAAATATTCTGTCTTCAATGTCCTGAAGTGGCACTTCATTCCCGCTGTATCAGCCAAACAGGGAGACACACATCTTTATTTCAGCTCAGGGCCTACAGCACTTTAGCCATAAATTGAATTCAGTGCTGCTAATGAGCAGCAATTATAGGAGATAATTACCTTTAGTCAGTCTTTAAGCTGTATGTGTTTTTGTTTTTGAATGTCTGCTTATCAGCAGACTTCACACAAAGACAACTCTCCGATAGCTTTTTTTTTTTTTTTTTAAATGCTTCAGGGAAAGTTACCCAGCATTCCTGAGCGGGCACTCAGATGAAGTGCAGCCTGCTTTTTCTCCTGTATTCTTATCAACCTGAGATTCACACCTGTGGCAGTAATTCCTTCACGCTGCAGCTTCTCCCACGTAAATGTCGAGCAGCTCCGGAGACATACAAGGACAAGGAGTTCAGCTGACAAGACTGCTGGTGCTGCAAAAATGCTATATCTGCTTAAACATTCAACCTTCAGGCAGGATGTGTGTGTTTGCTTGTGCATATGTGTGTTTCTGCATGTGTGTATGTGTGAGTGAGTCATTCCTGGCACTGCGATCTGATAAGAAGCAATGTGAACAGACTGAATATGTCAGAGCTCCTCCTGACCTCCTCTGATTGCTCAGCGAACACGAGCATGGATTTGGTGTTTCTGCCTTAGAGAACAGTAGAGTGTGTAACGTGATGGAGCCAGCATTGACATCTTTTACTTGGAGTGGACCTATTATGCGTTTCCGTCTGTTCTTTGTCATATATACTGCCACAGTGGTGGATGTTCATATTCAGTATAACCAGTTTCAAATAATGAGGTCAGTGCCACTTTGTTAGGTACACCTGTTCAACTGCTTGTTAATGTATCTAATCAGCCAATCACATTACGGCAACTCAGTGGATTTAGTCATGTAGGCATGGTAGAGACGACCTGCTAAAGTTCAAACTGAGCATCAGAATGGGGAAGAAAGGTGATTTAAGTAACACTGAATGTGGTACAGTTGTTGGTGTCAGACGAGCTGGTCTGAGTATGTCAGAAACTGCTGATCTCCTGGGATTTTTCCCCACACAGCCATCGCTACAACAGAGAGTAATCTGAAAAAGAGAAAACGTCCTGTGAGCGGCAGTTCTCTGGGTGGAAATGCCTTGTTGATGTCAGAGGTCAGAGGAGAATGGCCAGACTGCTTCAAGCTGAATACTTGGTACAACCAAGGTATGCAGAAGGGCATCTCTGAATGCGCACTGGGTGCCACTCCTATCAGCTAAGAACAGGAGGCTACAATTCACTGAGATCACCAAAATTGGATAAAAGAAGATTGGGAAAAACCTGGCCTCAATTTCTGCAGTGACAGTCAGATAGTAGAGTCAGAGTTTGGTGTAAATAACATGAAAACATGGCTCCAACCTGCTTTGCATATACTAGATTAACTGAACCATTTATAGCTTAAATATTTCAGCATAGTTCACACTTTAGTGCATCACGTCAAGTGTTTTAACAGAGCACTCTTCATGGTGGTATTTCATATCTAAATATCTCTTCCACATCTCATGAACGCGGCAGAGCACGAGGAGGGAGTTTCTGTGTTTGGGTGAAGTCAGACGTCCAACCCTCACAGCTCTGCTCCCACATCCTCATACAAAGCTGCGGTGTGCACAGTGCATCTATCTTTCCTGCCGTCTTCCTCCTGTTCTTGGGAGTGCTGATTTTTATCCATCTCCCTACACAAATGTTTGTTCAGCTCCTTGCAAACAAAATGGCTGTAATCATGTCTGAGGCGCTATCATTTACTCTTCAGTTGAGTTCAATGTGTTGCGCTTTTCTTTTTCTCCCCCACTTTCTGGTCGTTATTCTTTTGATCCCACGAGCCCGAAGTGCGCACTGCGAGGCCGCACAGGCCGGTAACAATAGGACGGCTCTTATTTTAACAATTTACAAAAATGTTAAAGGTTCCAGTGTGTGCTCTATCTAAAGTGTGTTGTTTATTTCCTGTGCAGTGGAATGCCATCCATCAGTATACATCAACCCAGCCACATCCTGTAAAGGACAATTTAAATGTTAACATTCTCCAAGTGAAGAAATCTCCATAGTTTGCGTTTCCATTTGTTCCCAGTCTAATTTAGTAAATAGCTAAATTGCTTTTGGGATGCATTAGAAATCAGACTGGTCTGTAACGTAACATTTGTTCGCTCACCTCATGAGCCAGCTGTTCTGAGAACAGTTAACCATAAACTCTGTTTCGTATGTGTGTTGTGTTTTGTTTTTTTGCCTTTAGGTAAACCATTAGGCGATCGCCTGGTGAGGTTGCCAGGTCAGGTTTTGCACGCTGCGCTGCAGGAGTGGGAGTTCGCTGAGCTTCAAAGCAGACATGACACCCCAGGACAGCCTCTCTACTGCAAAGGCGTCTTTGACGCCATCACTATAGGTGAGGTTCAAGTAAATGAAATATTACCGAAAAACAACATTCAGCCACAACCTTCATGCCTGTATGTGTGTATGTGTGTGTTTTTAGAAGAGGCTGAAGACCAAAAATAAATCCTGTAGCAGGAACAGTGGATATTCATATTTATTTCTATAACAAAGGACAAAGCTGCTGATAAATACTTGCTTTCCTGCATTTCAAAGTTAAACAAAGCAGGAGAGAAAGTGCAAGTTTTTATCCACCCGTCTGTTCTCATTCAAGATTCAAGATTCAAGAAGTTTATTGTCATGTACACCGCAAAACACTGTGGTTATGCTGAGCAATGAAATTCTTACTTGCGACTGCTTTACAAACAATTGAAATAAGCAACTAAGTTAAAATAAAATTTAAGAACTAGTATATTAGGAAAGTAAAAGTAGAAAATAAAAATAAATAAATAATAAAGCAAGTCCAATATATACAGATATATACAGATGAAAATCTCATGATATCTCATGATAAAACTCATGATATCTGAGTAAGCAGTAACAGTGAGATGCTCTGTTAGAAAAAAAAGAAGGAAAAAAAAAAAGCTCTAATTTACAAATTTGTATGTTTGTTCAGGGGTCAGAATTCATTCCCAGCAAGAATAAAGCACATATATGTATATATTACCCTTTTATTTTCTCATTTCTGGGTGTTTTCTGTTATTTAGACCAGAATAAGACGGTGCTGGTGATTCGGGGCAGCGTGTACTGGACTGTACCGGCTGAAGGCAGCGTAAGCGGCCCGCTGCCTCTCCATCAGCGCTGGTCTGACCTCCCTCCGGCCATTGAGGCTGCTGCCTTCTCTCCGCTGGACTCCAAGTGGTATTTTTTCAAAGGTACAGCTTCACTGAGCACATTAATGTGACTCACACCTCCTTTTAAAGGCATTTCCTAACCAGCTGGCTAACTTCACTCATTTGTTAAAATTCCCAAAATAGATCCTCTCGCTCCTTTTAAAATAGGAAAGTGCTGTTTAAAGACTGTATACGGCAGTGAAGCTGCAGCTGCAGTTTTAATCACCTCCTTTTTGTGCTAAAGGCTAAAACAGTTTTGTTTGAAGATAGTGCCAAAATTTTTCACTAAATGCCAAAAACCTGACAAGACTCTCTGATCTGCTGAATGCAAAAGAGTTTTATGTAAAGCACTGATGCTCTGCTGCATTATTTATTTTTCATAAATCATAATCCTACATTACCCCCCCCCCAACACTTGCTCGCTCTGTGTGTACTACCTGTCTTTAGTAAAGTGTTAAAGGACTACACCTTATTGCTTTTCTGTAGTCACTTCATCTCTGTTCTGTCAGTAACATTATCATGAGATGGTGCATTGTTTGTGTAGGATTGATGTAATAGAGGGTTTGCTTTATTCTAAACCTTGTGTGAGCATCAGGTTGTCTTTTATCTCATGCTGTGCAGGGAAGCGGATCTGGCGCTACACAGGCAGCACGCTGGACCCCGGCTTCCCCAGGAAGAGCAGTGAGTTAGGACTGCCTCAGCACCCTGACTGTGCCTTCTACTATGCTCCCCTGGGTCACATGGTCCTCTTCAAGGGCTCCCGTTACTCTGTACTCAACCTTAAAACCTTGCACCAAGAACCCTATTACCCCCGCAAGCTGACAGACTGGACTGGAGTGCCACAGGGCACCAACGGGGCTCTGACCCGTCCAGATGGCCGCCTTTACCTCTTCAGAGAACAGCGATTCTGGAGGTTTGATCCAGTGAGGGTGCGAGTCACCAAAGACGGCCGCTGGGCCAAAGACCTGAGCTGGACTGGCTGCAGGAACACTCCTCAGAGCAACAACATCCTTTGACCAGCAGAGGGGGCTGCAGGATTTAAAGTGCAATTTGTTGATGTGCTACAGCTCTTCAGCACATACAGTATTTACAGTGCATAGCAGTTAATATTAGTATGTATGGAAGTGTAATTACAGCCTTAGTAACAGTTCAGATAACAGGACTGCACAGTCTTCACTGAGCTGTTTGAAGGAAGAAGAAAGATTGAACAGCTGGAACTTTGCTTTTTTCTTTTGGACACTGACAGAGAAAAGAAAAAAGACAAAGAACATGCTTTATCATCATCAACAATGCCACAATTATGTATACATTACAACACTTTCGCTACTGATTTTTAATCCCTCATGACTGCACAGCAGTCAGCATGACAGAGTGTGTGAGAGAGCAGTGCAGGTGAGTCATCTATGGTGATGTTGGGCCAGCAGTGTGATTTTTTTTTTTTATTAAGAAAACAGTTGGGGAAAAATACCCAAAACAAATGTAACTATCAGTGCTTCAACATTCAATCAAAGGTGAAATTATGATTGATTTGGATTTGCGAATTCGGCTGCGTGAATATGCACACCAGCACTCACTTCTCATCTCCTAATTCACGCTATATTAACATGTGATTATTTTTCCATCCCTGGAGTGGCTCTCTGTCTGCGTGTATGAAGGTTATTGAATGAATTCTTGCATGAGCACACACACAGCTGTCAGGACACAACAACAGAGCCGTTTTATTCTTTTAGTCATTTCTCTTTTAGCCTAAATCACTGAACACTTTGCACACTACTTGCTTACAGTACTCGCTTTCTTCCAGTAACACTTATTTCCAGTAAACAGTTAAACACTTTGACATCTTTGAGCTGCCTCGCTTGCCCACACAGAGCAGCCCAGCGGGAGCAACTCCTACCCTTTAATTACACGCATTTAAACAGGCACTGACCTCATAAAGCACAAGCCAAAAAAAAAAAAAAAAACAGACTCCAATTTATCTGTTAGGTTAAATTAAGAAAGTCCTTGATCACAATTAAACGGAAAAAAAGATGAAAGAAAAATAAGTAAGAGACTAGTTTGACCTGAATTGTAACATTTGTTATTAGGATTTTTTTCCTTCATGTAACATCTTTTGCCTTCAAACAGCCGTGCTGATCATGATCACTGTTTAAATGATCAGTCCAATTCATCATGTTTTCCCTCAAGTTCCTGCTGATCCCTCAGCTTACTGTGACCTTACAGTAATGAGCATTTCCGAGGTGCCAGGTTCATTCACGTGAGAAAATTCAGTCCTCTTCAATACAGTAACATGGCCCGGTTCAGTCCGCTGCTTATCCATTTTGACAAGTAAATACTGGAGCAAGAATTATTTGAAGTCCCTTTAAACACATGTGTTAAAAGCCACAAGTTTAGACTTTTGCTTTGTGAGGCCTAATAGCAGACTAAATCAGCTTTCTAATCACAATCAGCAGGAACATCAAAGAGAGCCTTAGTTCTAAGATCATCTTAATTTGTTCAAAGGTAATAAAAAAAAAGTTTCCTAGCTGAGTGATGAGACAGAAATCTAGTCTGCCTTCAGTATCACTTAAATACAAAACTCTGATTTCTATTCACTGGGCTACAACAGCTGCACAAATCATTAGCTGCACCCTAGGTATAAAACTACTTTAGACATTCATCTATTATTTCTTCCCTGCACCATCTTGACAAAACAAGACAAGCCAAACTTTTTTAAAAATGCAGATGTCTCTGGATGTTATGTGTCACATGCGGCAGTGCTTTGGCGTCCTTTGTATTCCAGAGTCCCCGTTGTTCGTCTGTCTGCACTGTAATTATTACCACTGCTCATGATGTGGTGGCAGGAATTTAGATGAAGAACTCATCCAGCGGTTCCTCACCGTTTGTGTGTGCTGGCTCAGCAGCAGTCCTGTTCTCCACCAGCGACCTGTTGGAGGGGCTTGGCACGGTCCTGCCTGCATCTGTGCCACCATCAGAACCCCATGTCCCAGGCGGCCCCTGCAGGTTTGTGTGTGTCCCTGGCAAACAATCGCTCAACTCCTTGGCCAGGTCCTCGACAGCTGACGCCCCAACTGCTGCGGGTCTCTCTGACTGGAAAGTCACCAAAAAGTCTACTGAGGAGGAGCGAGCCATCACTTTGACCACTGTGTCTGAGCGAGGTGAGACAGGTGCTCCTGTGTCGACATTCGTCTCCGGCTCTTCCTCATCCTCTTCCAGGAGGCGATGGGAAAGTGAGTGGGCGATGGAGGGGCGCAGAGGAGAGTCCGGGTGATTGGAGGTTGAGAGCGGTGCAGGGCTGCTGCGCTGGGATGAGTAACAGGAGCTGCCAGGAGGGGTGCTACAGCAGCTTCCTGATCCCAGGCTCTCTGCTCCACCACTTCCTCCATGAAGCTTTTCTAAGACGGGGTCACTGCGCGGTCTCTGAGCTGGCAACAAAGAAACATGAAACAAAAGTGTTAAAAAAAAAAGAAAAAAAAAATCAAAAACAAAGAATACACTCAAATCTAAACAAACATGAAAACTATTTACTGTAACTTCTGCACAGTGTTACTTCACGGTATCTGCGGGAAAGTCTTTAGCTTTACATCACATGTAAATCTTGTGTTTTCTTCAGTCACACAGTAAAACTGAAGTTTTTGTGCTCCCCTGGTTAGACTCCTGCAGTGCTCTTTACTCCTATCTAAGCCAGGCCAATAAAACTCAGTTTCTCAGTTCCAAAGATCTCTGATGTCACTGCACTGGCTTCCACTTGGAGGATTTAATTCAAGATCCTTCTTGTTTATGAGGTTGAGTAATCTTGCTGCAGAGTATGAACTGCTTACTTCTGCTAGACCCTGTCAGCTCCTCTGAGTGAGCTCCAGGATGTGGCTCTAACCATGGTTTGCTTTTCTGCAGCAGGCCTCCTGCTCTAATGTTGTCTGTACTCCTCTTTTGGGTCTTTATTCTTCTATAAAGCCCTTTGTCACATCAGTTTTTAAAGGTGCTATACAAACCATTTTACCTCAGACAAATGATTTAACTTTACGCTTCCCGTGAACAAAACAAAAACAAAACAGATCCACTCCAAATAACAGCTCAGAAAAGAGACCACATCGCCAGTATAATTACTGGTGAACTTTTCTATTGCTATTCATCTCCAATAAAAACACTTTGCCCTCTGTTGGTGGCAACATCTAATGTCTGAATCATTTTGGCCCATTGTGATTACAGTTTTACATACAAATGCTTTCTAGCTCAAAATGATCATTTAATACAATGGCAATTTGAGAGCACCAGGGAATCATTATGAACTCAGAAGTCTCAGAAGGGAGACAGCTGAGTGAAGCAGTAATTTAGAGATATTTCTCCCTGTCCTGTCGAGCTCCAGGCGATGAATCTCCCACTGGAAAATACCAAGAAGACATTGAACATCACAGCTTTTCCTTCTGCACTTACCTTGCCTGTGCGTTTGCCCAGACAGGGGAGATGTAAGGCTGCAGGGTGACAGGCTGTGTCCTGAGCTGCTGAGCTGCATTCCTCGAGGAGACATGCTTGGGCCAGTCAGGGGGAAAGCACAGGTCAGAGGTCGTTGAGGTTGTGCTGTTTTCACCTGCAGCACAGAAAGACAGAAAATAATATGGAATTATAATTTATAATCCCATTTAATTGATACTAGGACTACAAGCGAACACATGTTCCCCTTTTTACTATTTACCTTGGTTGGAATACAGGATCTAAGCTCCTGTTGAAAGCCCCGCCCCATCTACACACACCTGAACAGATGTTGGATTATCTCCCATCATAATAGCAACAGCTGTTTCAGTTATATTTACACTCAACTGTTTCACACTTCGTGGTTAGTTACATTTGCATACATTTGCATTAAATGCAAGTCTTTAGCTAAAACACAGACAAAAATTTCCCGTTCTATAAATCACACCTTAGTGACACATTGAATAGAGGTTTGGCTCATTTCCCAGCATGCTGTGAGGTAATTAGTAGTTAAACCTCCCACAGTGCTGCGTGTTTACTCTTGCAATGCAAGGCCACTTCAGTTTGATGGAACCAATGACACAGAACGAACACCGTGATGTAGCCATGCAAAAATCAAAAGAAACTTGTCTTCCATTCACACTTCCAGGATAGGATAGCAGCAAGAATGAAAGTGAAGGTTTACAAGATGGTAGTGAGACCTGCTATCATGTGAGGTTTGGAGACAGTGGCACTGACAAAAAGGAGGCAGAGTTGGAGATTGAGGTGGCTTGTTGGGAGTGACTGGGATGAACAGGATTAGAACATCAGACGGGCAGCTCAGGTGGAGTGTTTTTGAGACAAGTTAGAAAGGCAAGGCCGGGGCGCCTGGGTGGCTTAGTGGTGAAGCCGGCGACCACATACACACGCCGCGTTGCGGTGCGGGCGGCGCGGCCTGGCGCCGATTTGCCCGCGTGTCTTCCCCTGTATCTTTCCCCCATTTCCTGTCTCGAAAAGCCGCTGTGGCCAAAAATGAAAAAAAGAAAAAAAAAGAAAAAAAGGCAACGCCAAGATGGTTTGGACATGTGCCGAGGAGGGATAGTGGATACACTGGACAAAAAATGTTGAAGATGGAGCTGACAGGCAAGAGGAAAAGATGAAGATCACAGACGAGGTTCATGGATGTAGTGAAGGAGGACAAGGGTTGGTTGGTTGCTATAGGGATAGGGTAAGATGGAGAAAGATAATCCTCTGTAATGATCCCTAAAGGGAGCAGCTGAAAGAAGAAGAAGATCACCTGCAGTTACCTGAAAGAGAACCTTATTGCCGTCCAGATCTTCAGTCTGCCAGCGTGTAGCACTGATGGGAGTACACGGGTTAGGAAGCAGTGGAACCAGTTGGCCAATTTCTTCCACACTAAACTGTAACACAGCAGAGCTGCATGGCTCCACCCGAACCCCTGGTGACAGTTGCTTTAAAGCCAGCTGAAGGCACAGCCCGGGCTCTGAGTGCGGAGGAAATAAAGCAGAATAATACAGCAGGCGATGGGACACATTTTTAACAGGATAGTTTTTTAAAAAATATTTTAATATTTAGAAATGTACTCATAAAAAAGAAGCTAAAGCTAAACATTTTGAGAAGAATAATTGTGTACGTTGATTTATTTTGAGGAACATAAAAACAACACCACATAATCAACAGCAAACACTTAAAGCCTTACCCATGTGCAGGGTGAACCAGCAGAAGCCTGCCTTCTGCTCCTCTGCCTGTCGCTGCAGCACCGTCTCATAGAGACGCACAGCATCCTCATAATTGTCATACGCGCTGTACAGCGTCACACGCAGTATCTCTCCCCCGCAGTGCACTGGTCGAACCCCCCACACAGGCATCCCCGCGCCCAGGCTATAGAAGTCTCTGCTGGGCAGGAGGTAGGGCCGCAGCAGGGCATTGGAGGGCGAGCTGGTGGAAGTAATGTGGATCCCTCCAGTTCGGCTGCCGCAGCTCTCAGTGTGGTGATAGTGCCAGGGAGGCCGCTGGAAGAAGTCCAGCACTTTGAGGATTCGCTCCTCTCCATAGGCCTCGTGCAGGAAGAAAGTGATTGCCAGAGAAGGGTAGCCTGAAAGATTTTGGCAAAGGGTTATTTAATCTAAATAAAAACAGACAACTCTGATAGGAACTCATTGTGGGCTGGCATGTTTACAACTGTTGCAAGTACAACTTTTGATGGAGGGGGATTGTTGACCTCAACTGCAAGCTTAAATTTCTGTAAATATTTCTCATTTTCACATATGGAAGTTATTATTATAGCTGAAAAATACACCTCCCGAGTGTGTAATGAGGTATAATGTATGGCCAAAACATCTTGTGGCAAAGAAATAGTTGAGATAAGTATATGTATGATGCAGTGTATACTGAAATGCAAGACTATACACTGAAAATCCAGGATCCTTACCAGCCACAGGACAGGGGCGGGGGTAAGTTCGGAATGGTGAGGCCCTCTCTGACACGTGGAAGATGCGGAGGCTCGGGCAGAGCCAGCGCAGCAGGCGGTCCAGGGTGTGCTGCAACAGCAGGGAATCTCCAGGGTTAGCAAGCAGATGCAAGTGCATTAGCAGGAGCTGCTGCCACCGCTGCTGTCTGACCCGCCTGGTCACGAGGTCGACTGATGTGACGCACACAGACACGAAGCACAGAGTGTACAAAGATATTTTAGACAGGGACAACCACTTCACTGCTAAAACAACATTGAGGGTTTGGAAGAGGCCAAAACCAAGAGCAGATTTAACAAAAAGATTAGGACATGTGAAGTTTAAGACTCAGCTTAGGGAGCAGTTGTAACGGTTTTTGTTTGGCCCTTGTTTGGCCAGTCTCACTGCATTAAACTAATTCAAAAATATATTTTGTCTCTTAGTGCCATATCATGTCAGCTCTGATAGGTTAGCAGATGGTTTCCTTTTTTTTTTTTTTTTACCAGCAGGCCATAACAAACTTTGGCTCCACATTAATTTTTTTAAAAAGGAAAGATTTATATATTGCGTTTGCTTTATTTGTAACAAAAGGAAGCAGAGAAGTCTTAGATTCAATAGTCAATCAAAGGACTGGACAAATATTGTATAAAAAATTTATAAAAAGTTTAGATTAATGGATTAACGATTATCTTATCTTATTTATTAAAAGTAATGGATAAAACTGTTAAAAAAAACATTAAGCTGTAAATATTGACTTGTTATAAAAAGAAGAAATTGTTTAAAAAGGCTAGGAAGCATTTTATTTCTTTGACTCTTACAGTGAGAACAATTTTTCTGCCCACACAAATTAAGGGCAGTATTACTGCTTTGGTAACAGGGTCCTAAAAGAAGTTCACATTGTTTGAATTTCTGTGTATGTAGACATACACTAAGGCAGGTGAATGAACACACTGTTAACTGGACTTTGTTAAGATTTAATAGTGCCATATACAGTACCAGTCAAAAGTTTGGACAGTCCAAACTTTTGACTGGTACTACACGTGCAGACCATTTACACTACACTACCATTAACCCAAACAATGTTCAATTACATGAAATACATATTTTTTTTTAGCAATACTTGTTTTACATCTATAGCTCACAGTGATACAAATACATCCCTGAATTTAGTGGCACTGAATAAGAATCATCAGTTCACTGGTGTACCATGATGGTACACCTGGAACAAAATGTTGGGAACTACTGGACTTTTTCTTATTTTCAACTCCATATTTTTATTCCTGGATAATCCTCACTTATCTTACATGGGGCCTTATCTGAAACGAGCTATTTAAGGCCAGAGCCCTTAACTGGTTAGTCTCCATTCCAGTCAGTCCAATGCAAAACAGTAATGCGACCCTCAGCTTACCCTGTCTATTAAAATATGTTGGTGGCACCAATGAATTAGTAGATTTTCGACATGCTTATTGAGCCAGATTATTTGAGGCCTGTTTAAGGCCTGTCTCCCTTTCTTCTGATTGGCTTCCCCTCGCAAACAGAATGTTTGAGCCAGCAGGTGGGTGGGGCTTATTAAGGATATCCTCTCTGAACTTGACTCAAACTGAAAACCATAATCCTCTGAGCTCCAGTTCAGACTGTTTGTGCGTTTGAAGGTGTAAGCGGTGAGTTAGCGGCGTGCCTGGTTTTAACAGTGTGTGGATGAAGGACTACTTACTGCCAGACGATGACATCCTGCTGCAGTCTGATCTGAGGGGGGGAGAGACAAAAAGGGCACGAATAAAACATTTCATTGGAGGAAAGACAAAAAACTGTCTCCATCTTGTGGTGGCCGGTTTGGAAACGCACCCTTTGCTTCGGTCACCATGACAACATATAATCTGTTGTTAGCTAGCACTCAACTTCAAAAAATTAGGAAAAAAAGGATTTCAGCAGCTACAAAAAGCCATGCAGTAAAGTGCTAACGAGTTAAGTCACCCCCTTTCATAATTTGCTGTCTGGAGGAAAATTAATTTCCACTGTGGCCGCGGCTAAAAAAAAAAGAAAAACAAAAAACGAAAAGAAAAAAAAAAAAACCGAAGCTCGCTAGCTGAGGTTAGCCTCCGGAGCTAGCGCTGGAGCAGTTGACTCACTCGGCAGTTTCAGCTCCGGAGTCCACGTTTTCATCGTCGGCTCTTTTCAACACCGCCGCCCGGCGTAACATGGTCCCGTAAAGACACACACTTTCACATCTGCTCCCGAGCTCCGGTCAGAAAGTCCGAGCGGTGTTTCCAGCGGACCACACTCGGGCTGAAAAGCATCCCGTTTGATTTCTTTCCGCAGCTTGCTTCCAAAAAAAACCCAAAAAAACTGGGACACTTGCTGGGACGCTGACGTCACATGGCACCCACACGCGTTAGTTTCAAAAACACGGAGTAGGTATAACTTTAGGACCAGCTGGGATCAAACAAACAACAAAAAAGTCCCAGAGGTGCACCGTTTGGAGTCTAGAAGAAATGCAGCCTTGAGGGGGGTATGTTTGGGCAGAGCCACTGAGACTAAATCCCGGGCGAAAGGGACCAACAGAGGTGGTGCTACTTTAAATCCAAAGCCGCCTCCTGTAATAACAGAGCAGATGGCGAGCTCCAACAAAATGACAAGACAAAGGAGACGGTCCAGACGGCCTGGACAGATTTAAAAGTGCAGGGGACGTGTGGAGGGGAGGCTCGAAAGCTGTAAGTCAAACACGCTGTTTGTTAAGACCTTCTTAAGACCATGCGGAGAGCTTTAGAAAAGTACAGTTTGATCAGAGCTATCAACAAATGTGAAATGAAAAATACAGAAAACCATCTTTGAGTGAAAGACACACAATATAGCCCGAAAAAAAAAGACTAAAACAGCTCTGCAATATTAACAGAATAAGTGTGGAAAATAACCCAGACATGTCATAAGCAGCCACATATGTAAGTTTAAAACTTAGTATGTCATCTTGTTTAGAACACAAACACATTCTGAATAATTTACATGTAATTTCTGTTCTTTATCAAAATTAATTTCCATTTAATCCTAGGACAGGACAAAAGACACACTGTTGAAGAGAGGCAGAGATTAATAACTAATGATTATATGCAGAGTGGTGTATAAACACACAGAGTGAAAACACGTGAATGAAGAAGAAACACCAGCAGCCTAGGCCTATTGCAGCGCAACTAATGGAGAGTTCAGGGTCACCTGATCCAGCCATAACTATAACCTTGATCAAAAAGGAAAGTTTTAATCCTAATCTTAAAAGTAGAGAAGGAGTCTGTCTCCCAAATCCACATCGGGATAGCGAATCAGTGGTACACCTGTGTTTATCCATGTTTGGTCTGAATGAGCAAATTACCAGTTCGGTTTCTGTTAATAATAATAATAATAAAAAAAAAAAAATTGGAAAAACCTTAGTCTCTTTCTGTGGATCTAACAGGACAAATCTCTGCTCTCAATTTCACCAAATAAACGGAATATTTGTAAGTACAAATACTAAACACATATATCCAACGTCATAGTTGTATTAAACACTGTTTTTTAAAATTTCTTAATGGTTTTATTCATTCTGCACAACCAAGGTATGCATAAGAGCATCTGAACTCATGTTAACATAGCAGCAGAAGACCACACCGGGCACCATTCCTGTCAGCTACGAAACAGGAAACTGAGGCTATACAACACAAGATAGGAAAAACATCACTTGGTCTGATGAGTCTCGATTTCTGCTGCAGCACTGCAGTTGGTAGGGTCAGAATTTGGCTTATGAAAGCATGGCTCAATCTAGCCCCATATCAGTGGTTCAGGCTGGTGGTGACAGTGCAGTGGCACACTTTAGGCCCCTTAATGCCACCTGAGCATACTACATTTTAAACACCACAGCCTACACGAGTATTGATGCTGACCATGTCCATCCCTGTATGACCACAGTGAACCCATCTTCTGATGCCTGCTTCCAGCAGGATAATGTGCCATGTCACAAAGCTCAAATCATCTCAAACTGGTTTCTTTGACATGACAGTGAGTTCACGGTATTCAAATGGCCTCTACAGTCACTGGATCTCAATCTAATAGAGCCGCTTTGGGATGTGGTGAAATGGGAGATTCAGATCATGGATGTGCAGCAACTGTGATGCCATCATGTCAGCATGCCAAAATCTCAGAGGAATGTTTCCAGCACCTTGCTGAATCTGTGCCAGGAAGAATTAAAGCAGCTCTGAACGCAAAAGTGGGTCTAACATGGTACTAACAGAGTGTCCCAAGGTGACCAAGGAGTGTACGACAAATGATTTTAGCTGAGTATTTTCAAAGAGGAAAGGAAAATGGAAACATGTAAATCTCAGAACATTGTAACAAACAACATACTCCAGAGGCCTTCCAAATTCTTGTTATGAACACAGAGAATCTGACTGTGGCTCACCACTGAAATTAAGCCCAAATTATGGTTAGATGCATTTCTGAGGCTTGCCAAGGCCTTGTCATGAAGATGCAAAAAAAAAAAAAAAAAAAAAAAACATCCCTTCAATTTTTTTTTTTAAATTCTACATTTAATATGATGAAAACAAGGCCCTGTACAATCCACCTTCGCAGTGAGTACAATATTTATTTTACAATTTGTACACATTAGAACATGGTGCTAAACTGGTTCCACTTGATCAAAAATGCAGTTGAGAACGAAAAATATCCTCTTTGCAGACCTGCACCACCAGGAACCTTCCATTCAGAGAGAGGAGATCATCCTTTTTTTGGGCCTATCATACAGCAGGCCTTAAGTGAAAAAAATGTGTCATGAGAGTCCAAACACCTTTTATGGGATTTCATGTGTGTCTTATTCCCCTGATTGATCCATTAGATAAAAGCATGCTGTGAAGCAACAGCCCTTGATCTCTATAACCACTAGTACAGACCTGGCAAAATGAAAATGGCATTAAATAGTTCAGCTGTGAGATGGACATAATTCATAGCAGATATTAAAACAATCCCCAAAACAGACCTTATTTGCAACATAAATTAAGCACTCATGTTTTCTCAAGTACTCAAAATGTATTTCACTGCTGTTGTAAACCAGGTCTGTACCAGTTAACACTTTGTCCTCTTCTTTAAATCTAAAAAGTCCTCTGAGAGGAAAAGGCCTATCTGTCAACCTGTACAGCCATTATTGTGCCACAAAAACACAAACAGAACACATTGACATCAACATTTAAAACAGGGGAGTGAGTTCAAATGTTTTCTTGGTCTCCATGTAGCCGCGCGCTCGCTTTAATGTGTTTTCGCTCGTTCGGTGACGGCGCGTCGTTAACCCGCAAACAGGCTCTCCGAGTTCTCTCCAAAGGCCACAAGAAGCATGATTTTATACAAAACTAGACTCCCTCCTTTCATTTCTCAACTGAAGAAATCTAATATTGCTAGAAAACTTCACCATCTTTTGCATGATTTTTTTTTTCCTTTTTCTTTTTAAAACACATTTTTATGGAAGAAATGTTAACCTTCCCAGTGTTTCCCAGAATCAACAATGAAAGCACTTCCAAGTTCGTTCAAACACATAGCAGTCCACAAAAAAAAAAAAAAAAAGACCCTCAGCTTCTTTCAACTCAAGGCTAGCTTTCATTGAATTCATTTGTTTTATGCTACATAAGTGTACACTTTGCGATCCTCTGGTGTTCTTGCCAAATACTCCCTCTCAATGAGTCCTTCAATGCGTTTCTTGATGACTACAGGACTAGGAAGGAATCGTGCTCGCAACTGCTGTGTGACCTGTGGAGACACAAAACAAAGTTGTTTAATTTGTGGCTTTTTCTTTCCCTGTATATTTATTTACCACTTTATTGTTAGGTTTGTTATACAAGACTCTTTCATGTCAACTTTTTATGTGCAAGAAGTTCAAGCCCATTAGAGAACTAGAAGATCTAACTTCTTGTACACCACATCATTTGCCACTAGGGGGCCCACTGACGGGAAGAAAACTAGTGTCCACTTAAAATGTGGAACCAAAGAATATTATTACAACTACTGTTTTATTTTTGTACTCTTTACAAGTTGGCTTTAGCTAGTACTTCAGCTGACTGACCTCTGCTACCAGGACATTGTGCTGCATCTTCTTTCTAGACTTCATGATGCGAACGATGGCAGCTTCGATTTCATGCTTCCTGTCGTCGTCCACTTTCTGCCGTGTCTCTTTCCTCTCCGGATCAGACTCCCCCTGTTTAGCAGCCACTAGGTAGTAAACAAAAAAAGGGCAATAAATGCAAGGGACAAAAAGTGTAACTAAAGCAATACATGTTATTTTTGATCATGATGAAAGGTGTCATTTTCTGTTATTTTGCTGGGGCCTTATATATACTCGGCCATTTTATTAGGTACACCTTACTTGTACTGGGTTAGACTCCCTTTTGCCTTCAGTGCTGCCTAAATAGACATAATCAGTAACAACACTCAGATAGGCTGTAGTGCTTAAATGATGCTGAGTTGGTACCAAGAGGTCCAAAGTGTGCCAAGAAAATATTCCCCACACCATTACACCACCACTGGCAGCCTGAACTGTTGATACAAGGCAGGATGGATCTATGCTTTCTTGTTGTTTATGCCAAATTCTGACCCTACCATCTGAATGTCAGACCAGAAATCGAGACCCATCAGACCAGGCAACATTTCTCCAATCTTCTATTGTCCAATTTTAGTGAGCCCCCTTAGCTGAAAGGAATGGCACCTGGTATGGTCTCCTGATGCCGTAGTCCATCATCTGCTTCAAGGTTTGACATGTGTACTCAGAGATGCTCCTCTGCATATCTTGGTTGTAAGAAGTGGTTATTTAAGTTACTTTTGCCTTCTTATTGGCTTGTCTGGTCATTCTCCTCTGACCTCTGAGATCAACAAGGCATTTTCGCCCAGAGAACTGCTGCTCACTGGATAGTTTTCTTTTTTGGCCCAGTCCCTGTAAACCCTAGAGATGGCTTTGCAGGAAATTTCAAGTAGGTCAGCACTTTCTGAAATACTCTGATCTTATTAATTATTACTGAGCTTTAATAAAGTGAAAATCCCTTTATTTCAGAACTAAATACAGCCTGCTTAATAACACTGAGATGGAACAATGGCCAACCAACTGTGCAAAAATAACTGCCTGCTTAAATGTTAACTCAATAAAACGTGAATGAACACCTAGGAAACTCAAATTAAATATGTGAGCCTTAGGTACAATGTGTTGTGAGGGAATTTTTTTTCATACCTGTCTGAATTTTGACACGGTGCAGTTTGGAGGTAAATTGGTCATTGACTGTAAACACATGGCCATTTTCAATCTCCTTGGACTTTGGCTCCTTGGTGAGAACTCTCTGCGTTGGCTTGCCACAGGCCAGAGACTGCAGCGCTCGCACCAACTCCCTCTCTGGGATGTCTGTCTCCTGCTGGATCTCCTACATAGTGAAGAGGTCAGGATTGGGGTCAACACAGTACAGAGAGCACAGTCTGAAATGACCTTTCCATGCTTGTCCACTACAACCGAAGGCATATAGTTTTTGTGATATGAGGAACCAAAACACCCTACTGTGAAGGAATTAAACTGCATACCTCGAAGGTGGACTTCTCTCTGTTGTTGAAAAGCATGAGAATGGTCATCTGAAAGGTGGACACTTGCAGGATGTGCTTTCTGGTATTGGAGCCTGTCACCTGGGCACCACCCACTCCAACCTCTGACCCATCCTCCTATTAAAATGTTGGGATAAGGCAACACAAAAACACTAGTGAGAATCCTCTTTGAGAAGATGCCAACAAAACAGATTTTCATTTATAATCATGTGAATGTATTACACGTGTCAGTATCTTTCCTAATTATTTGTCTGTAAAAATGAGTAAAAATACCTTTTTTTTTAAATGAATGGTCACATTTAGCTGTGTTTATTAGTCTGTGTCTTATTGCTTATTATTTAAAAACACTTTACTAGTTTATAAAACTGACCAGGTCAGCTTGTTATTCTAGTAAAATATAGTTTGTTGAAATGTACTGAGACTCCCCTTTCCAGGTGGCGCATACCTTTTTAATTGGCCCGTAGAAGGTGGCATTTAGATCTGCAGAGCCCATATGGTGCTGCAGGGTGAGCTGTCTCCCACTGTGCTTGCCAAGGTAAAACCTGCATGCAGAGAGGGGGTTATACTACATTAACCTTCACCAAATGATCAATACAACCTTACTTTCTGCAACAGGACACAAGAGATATTTAGTATGAAATAATTATTTTATTTCTAGCACAGCATACTCAGTAATATTTTCATGAACGACTTCTATTGGTAACACATTAGTGACACAGAGAAACGTCTTAGAAATCCCCGGACTGGAAAGTAAAATGCTGTTATGAAAGCACTCGCACATGTAATCAAAGTTCTAAATCTGTGAGTGAAGCGAGCAACTAACAAACCTTCTGAAAACTTCAAATGCATGTCGAGGTGAAGGGGGGATATTGCACTTGGGTGTTGCTGATTGCGTTGGCCAGTATCCCGTGGTCAGGACTCTAACGGTGAGGTCGACCCCTCCGAGTGACACCTCAAGTTAGAAAAAAAAAAAAACACCACCACATGATCACCTACAATGATACCATACTGAGACTATGTGGTAGCTCACTGTTACTGTGCACACAAAAGAGTTAGATACGATAAATAACAGACAACACAAGCTAGATCATCTTGCATCCATAAATTTAAAAGTAAACACTCAGATTCCAATTTTGTATTTCATTCTTTTACTGCTATGTGCTTAACTACGAATCACACTAGCTCAGACTGGCAACACTGTCCACCAAATGGAGCTAAAAATCACTCCAGCAATGTGAAAACACAGCACATTGCACTATGATTTTCCAGGATATGTATAGTTAGGTACCTAATTGTTATTACTTAATTGAGCTGTGCAACAAAGCTCGGTCAATCAAGCAACCATGTACTGATTACAGTTAGCAATCAGGCTCTTTATATTGACAGAATGTAGACTTTCCTCACCCCAGTCGTCTGTAGATGTTGTCTAAACTCATCCATGGTGGTGTTGGAGATGCTCATATCTCTGAACATGCCCTCCAGTTTAGATGTGAACTGACAGCCGCACTCAGTCTGAGAAATAAAGACAAGAAGAAGAATTACATTTACTAATCAAAAGCGTTATTTATTTATTTTTATTTTTTAAAAGGGGACAGCTCATTCTAAAGTCAAACCTATTATAATTCTTCTGGCTGGTAGAACCAGGTTCAGACATATCAGCTGTGGATATATCAGGTTCCTCTTAGCCTTGTCATGCTCAAAGAACCAAAAAACACAGATCTGAAAAACACAGCAGGAATGCTTCTTTCCAAAAATCATGACCCACTAAAATCCATAAACCTTTGTGTGAGGGATTTCTTGCAGGAACCTTTCTACTGTCAGCCAAAATAAGCATGCAGATAGCCTTTTGTAATGCATAGAGACACACTTCTTTCTACAGTGAAACAGTGGTGGGTGTAGTTTGGGAGAAAAAAAAATAGTTTCAACATAAAACTGATCACATCAAAGTTTCAGTAACTGGGTCATGATTTCTGCAAAGACACATTTCTGTTGAGTCTTTCAGATATATTATTTTTGAGCAAAAGAAGCCGAGGGCCATCTGGGTCCATTATATTCAGGAGAAAGCAGACATTTCTACAGCTGATATCTGCAAAACTGAACAAGTCTGGCTGAAATAATGGATAAACAGCACCACAGAACACAGAAAAGCTAAGAACATTTGATTTTAAAGGGAACTGTCCATTTAAAGTAAAGAAACAAGCAGATACAGTCTGACAGCTGTATGTTTCCTTTTATATACTTCCACTGAACTGTACCTACACTGGGGAAAAATGTGAAGAAGTATGCATAAAACATCTGAGCACCATGGCCAGTCTCCAAGCACCTGGGGATGGTTCATTTTACATTCAGCTTACACCGAAGAGAGTTACATCATATCTATGCCTTCTCACCTTCAGCTTTGAGATCATGTTCTTTTCTGAGTCGTCAGAGACGCTCTTGTTGGTGAGCAGCCTGCGAGCCAGGTGCTGCTTGTAGTACCTCTCAAACACGTCTTTCTCCTGCATGAAGCGGAAGAGCACCATGGCCTTGTCCAGTATAGACTCCACTTCTTGCTCTGTCAGCTGGATAAAAATAACAAGGTCAGGTTAAACCTATTAGTCAAAAACAGACTTTATAATTTATTTTCCCCAGCACTTTTGGAAACCCCAAACAAAGCAAGAAACACAGCTTTCTACACACAAATATTGTGTTCTTCTTTGTCTGTTTGGCATTTCAAACTGAAGTGAGGTTATAAATTTTGAATAAGCAAGTCAGTAATATAAGAGCATCCATGCATTAGTGGGCTCACCCCTTTAACACCCTTCTTCAGTTTGTCATCGATGAAGAGTGAGAGATATTCAGGCGAGCGAGAGTTCAGATTAAGGAAGTACTCAAAATCGCCAGCAATAGTTTGTTTAAAGAGGCGGTCATTGTTGAAGGACTCCTGGAGGAAACGGTCAAAACGGGACTTCAGGTCCAGCAAACCCTGCAGAAAGATGAAAATGAAGAGGGATAATGCAGCAGCAGTGTGCGTTACAAGTAGCTTAACAAATGAGTAGCTACAGCAAAAGAAAGCTGGTCTCATCGGGGGGTGGGGGTGTATTCTCTGCTGGGAGGTAATTAAAGTCCATTATGGTCACGCAATGGCAAGCTGAAGTGTACTGAGCTAGAGGAAATCCATCTGTGATCTCTTTCAAGGTAGCACGTTGTCAGTGGTTCCTCTCAGTCACGTACAATAATATCTGAACAGCTTATCTTCAACAACTTTATTGCAATGTCACCTGATAACCTACTGTCATACCTGGATATAGTCCACAGGATTTTTTCCTTCTCCTTCCTCTGACACCAGGGCCTTGCCCTGCTCCCGCAGGTATGAGCTCATACACTCACACATGGTCTTCAGCCCATTGGGAACTCTGCTGAACAGCTTGTACATGCATGCCAAATCTGTAGATGGGTAAGCATGAATACACCCATAAACACAGATACAAAAACAAAACACATTTCTGCCAGCCGAAAAGGGACTGAGCATCTGAGAGCTGCAGAAAACACTTTGTTGAGAGTGAGCTGAAATATCCTCTCCAGGCACTACACTTCCAGTTTCACTGAAATCAAATCAGCACTGAATTCCTCACATATCGGCATGAAGCAGGGGATCAAAATGCGACTGTATTACTTAACCACTATAGTATTTCCTGCAAGTGACAGCTTCATGGCTTAATAAAGAGTTTTGGTGATTTTCCGATTCACTGTAACTTGTGTTGCTGTCATTTTAAACAATAAATAACAACAACAAAAAATGCTAAAGAAATGAAGTGGAGCATCAGGATGCTACTGAACACTTACCGTCTGTTTTGCCGTTCTTCAGCATGTGGACTAGGCCTGAGTTCTCCATCTCTACGATGGTCTTCATGTGTTTGGAGATGAGCTCGCGTTCCACCACCTTGACGATGGGCTCCTCTGTGGATTTATCCAGGCAGTGCATTACCCGTTCAATCTCCTCATTAATCCTGGCTTCCACCTTCTTTATGTACACACTGGCACTGTTTTCTGCAAGGAACTTTTGGCTTTCCATCTGAATGAAAACAAGTAGTAGTATACACAAGCTGTTTTAGTTCCCCCATGAAGAGAAGCCACCAAGAAATATGGATCCAAATTAAAATAAACATACAACGAGAATGAATTTCTCTTCCAGACCTGGAAAAATTCTGCAGACATTTCTAAAAACGGTGCTTCAAAGTCTTCTTCATAAACAGATCTCCCTTCAAGGCCAAGGATCATTAACATTTGGCAGGCATTTCTAATGGCCCCCCTAGAGAAGAGGAGAAGCAAACCAAATGGTAAGTAATGCAAAATAAAACAAAAAACAAACACACACTTTTGTGGAAGCTCATTTCACACTCAGTATAACTGCCAATGAACATTTTACTATTCATCCATTGAAAAAACAGTTACAGTCCACAGTGCATGAAGTTCAGAAAAAAAAAAATCAATGTTTTAAAATGCCAGAGGCTCTGAGGCTTTGCCCACTGGGTGTAAATGCAGCAGATGTATTTGACAGATCATATATTTCTAATGCCAAACGCACCCTGGTGACAAAAATGATGATTTTACCATTTTCCACCTAAATATCAAGAATGTGAACTTAATTTTCTTTAAAAACTAAACATAATTTATCAGATTGTGACTTGTGATTACCTGTCCACCACCTCCCCCTTCCTCTCACGTGCAATCATGTCTAGCAGGGTCTGTCGTAGGTGGTCTCTGATGCAGCCATAGCGGACCACCTGATCCCTAAATATGATAAGGCCCAGGTTGTAGACATTCTCTACATTGTTCTGCTGTACGTACACTCGATCCTGTGACACAGACACACAAAACGAGAATTTTGTCCCAAACAACATTAGATGTAAACACTTTACAAATTACTGCCACATTTTTATGCTTAAATATCTCTCTCTGAGATCTTTTAAAATATAATTAAGGTCATATATTGTTAAACCACACAATACTCTGACTCTCATCAGCCTTATTGCATGATTGCATTCAGTCTATATACTCACCATATACATCAGGATGTCTCTAATCATCACCATGGCTGTCTGGTGGTCATTCCAGGCCTGATTTAGGGTTTGGAGGAAGTTATTATTAAGGGAATTGAGAACATCTTCTCGTACCTTTGGGCGAGACAGAAACAGAGCATTAACAGACACCTGTATTTGTGATTTCTTGCTCATGCAGCATTTCAATGTGAGCCTGCCCCCTTTTCTTTACTAGTCAGGCATACAACAGCTTGATACCAGTCACACTGCAGTGTGACTCAGCACTGTAAACCAATCGTCTCTGTAGAGTAAGATTCTTAAGGGCACACTGACCTCTCATTTTTTTCTCCTCCTGGGCAGAGGTAATATATTACAGCCTCTGCTCCTAATGTTACAAGCTTTATGAAGGCACTGACTTCTTCTTTTACACATCCAGATCAAATGTCAGAAGCAAATCACAAATATAAACATACCAATAAATCAAACATGTATTGTGCAAACTTGCGGCTTACTTAAAAAAACAAAAAACAATGTAGCTCATATTATATTCATCTGTTTTGCCACTTTCTAATGCTGCTTTTCTACCATATTAAATATTACATACACTACAGATACATATGCAATGCCAGTTGTAATTAAAATATTAAATTATTGATTTCTGACAAGATATTTAAGAATCAGAAGAATGTGTACAGTCATAGCTATGTTTCAGGTGTTATAGGGTAAACATTTGGAAATAAAATAGAATAAATAACAAAAATGACCTTAAAAGTCAGAAGTGCTTGTAGAAGAATAAACATCTGAGACTGAATGGACACGCTTGGGTGGACTTAAAGCTCTGTTTCATCCCTCGTCTAGACAACAGTGAATCACTGTTGAAAAACAAATCCTTCTGTCAATAATTCCTAATATTATTAACTATTAGGCCCAATAGAATATATTAAACTAAAAAAGCAGAGGCACTGCTGCACAAAATAACTCACAGTCCACCTTTAAGATCTAACAGTCAACACTGAAAAGAAACTGAATGTTTCAGCTGTTTTCAAAACTAAAGTTGGATTGAGATGATGCCGCACTCACACATTGCAACTGTGTTTCTTTCAAAGTGATATCTGCCCCATTATGAGACAATAAATACACACTTATTTGTCAGATATCTTGTCTTTGATCCATTACTTGTTGACATTTCCTGACTGCTCATTTACGAAGCCTGCCAAGTTGAGAATGTGCATTTAATTAAGCTGTAAAACCATCTGGCTGTTATTCAACAACATCCTGCTGAAATATTGCTCATTGTGTATCTGCTCACTGTAAAGCTGCAAAGAAGCATTTGCTACAAACATCACGGATGAGCTTAATTTGCCACTAATTACATACTACAAAATACAAGTGACAGCTCAGGAACAATGATGCTTTCTCTAACTTAGAGGGAGTTTTAAGAAGGAATAAATCTCAGATGGCCCTCCTTTGTGCCAATTTTGTTTATACAAGCTGCTTAGGATAATCCAGTTAACAAACATTTCATTTTAAGTGGTAAAATAAACCAACTACAAATCCAATTTGAGAAACTTACTCCATTAAGGAATCGTTCAAAAGCATACTGAATATCTTCTATAATGCACAGGGCAATATATGTTTTATGAATGGCTTTAAGACAGATGTGCATCCTCACACAGATGAACCCCAAAACAAAATTACCACTGAAGCCCCTATCCAGAAACATAGCCTAGCCTCCCAGCCACAGGAATGAGGCACTTACAAAAAAATGGGGCATGAGTGAAGGGGTTTACAAATCTACTACAAGAGTTGAGTAACAGCCTGTGAAATTGTATTCTCCATCTTTCTAACTTCACTGAATGCTCACTTGCCCTCACAAGGCTGCTCATGAACGGAACTAGCTCATATTTTCTGCTGTCGCCTTTGTTGCTCAAGCATGGCATGCAAGCCAAGGAAGAAAAAGATGAATCATAATATGAAGCCCGTGACAGTTTCTGTTTAGCACCAAACAGACTTTCAAGCATTTGATTGAAATTCAGCTCCAACATTCAAACCACAGGCATTATTAAAATCAGACTTTAATATCATTGTGGTAATTGGAGAGAAATGTTATTCACAGGTCAGTCTGGATTTTCCTTTTGCGGCACAAACTGTCCCCCAAAGATAAACTATTACTTCAGTCTTTCTTTACATAGACCAAATCCAGTCTACCTTAAGTATTGGGTATGCATGTACTGTCATGTATCTGGAATGACAGAGAAGTCAAATGCACTCTAAATAGTTCATTCAATCTGTCATCACCTGACTTCCAGCAACTGTGTTATGCTGTGATGTGCGACGGCCTTACTTTGTTAATAAGGTGTTCAGTAACAACTTCACGTAGGCCGGTGTACAGTTTCTCTCCGTGTTTGTGGAGCACCATCGTGTAGGCGTTCCGATAAAGCTCCTCGAAGCTCAGACCGCTGTTGTTCTTCCTCTGAATTTCCTGGATGGCATTCTTCAGAAGGTCCCAGATGTTGTTGACATACTTCTCGTCCATCGTCATCTGCAAAAGATAATGGGTTTCAATAGGACAACCATCACCTGTAATTACTTGTGTCAACATGAAGAACATCTGCATAATACAACGAGCTTAGAAGCCTAGTATATGTTGCTAGTAGGGGAGGTAAGTCACACAAGCCTAGAGACCCATCGGCGACTGCCTACTAACCAGTGGTTGCTAGGGAAAAATTAGTATTCCCGGACTGGCTGTCACTAAAGCCGCGTTTCCATACGGAACGACTCGGCGCGGGTCGACTCGGTTTGCCGCGATTTGACGGCATTTCTATTAGAATAAGGTACACTTTGCCGGTCCTTTTTTCGTATTCACTCACCCGAGGTTCTAGGCCAGGGGTCTCCAAACTTTCGCTTAACCCTCTTAATTGGAGGGGAAGGTGAAATGTCAAAAAAGGTGTTCCGAAAATGTGACGCGGAGGACAGCATGCCACTGATTGGCCGGGGAGTGCCGTCACCAGGGAGTCATGAGAACGGCTCCTTCATCAGAATCAACCGTGCCATTTTAAAAACCCGACAGCAAGAAACTGGAGGCACGCAAAGCACCGGTTGAATGCCCAGACCGACAGTTTGCAGCGGTAGTTTTGCAACATGAGAGGCATCTGTAACACACGTAGCATACATTATAGCCCTATACTGCCGGGCAATCGCCGCTGAAGCACAATTACCTGCCGCTACAAGCCGAACAGCTGGTTAACACAGAGCCTGAGGCGGCTGATTAAAGGAACTTAGAATTAAAATAACGCGACTGTTTGTCCTATCGGAAAAATTCAAACGGTTTCTGAAAGCTGAGAAACTGCACTTCATAACCAACATAGGGTATTACTATGATGTTATTACGGTAACTGTTGCCGTAAGTCCGCGAACGGCGGCACTATTGAAGTACACTGAGCCGATTATGACATGTTCGGCGGTATAGGGTTATACTTAACAATGATAACCTTCATCCATTAAAACATTGTACGGAGGACTTATGCATGATGATGATATTAAACTGGCATTAACTGTTAGCTTGCCTCTATCTCATCCATTGTTGTGTTTTGAGCCGCATACAAATTACGTCAAGAGACTACTGCCCGCACTGCTATATCGACTCCACCCACACTGTGGTGGTCCTCAATTGCAATGGAAACACAACACGACCGTGGCGAGTTGTGTCGAGTGAGTCGACCCGCATGGAAACGAGGCTTAAGAGTTGCAAAGAGGTATAGGGTCCTGCACCAAAAACCTCCTTGCGATTGCTAGCAGATTGCCACATCAGCCATACTTTGTATGGAAAGCAATGACTTGTCTGCAAACACTCCTCAAGCGGAAATGGAACTTGAAAAACTACAACACAATCCAGAAACAGACATCTGCCTTCAAAGTAAAACTTGTGCCTTATGCTGAAACCGTGTTTCAAAAGGGACAGATTTTACTTTGATGGCGGACGTCCTCCGTTTCTGGTTTACACTGCACTTTTTCCAAGTTCACTATTACTCGGTGGTTAGTTACCAAGTGTTTGCAGACAAGTCGTCATCTTCCATGCAAACTACTGAAAGGAACTGGTGTTCATCATGACCAAATGAAGTCACCCGGACACCAGTGGGTCCTTGCTTACTCGCAGACATGTAATGTATAATACCCATGTTAGAGGCATATGGATCTGGTGCAATGGACAATTGGAACTGGTTGATGGTTCCCATCTTTAGTCATGCTTATTATGCCAACGAGCATATTTGACTTGTTTGTGACTTTGTGATTCAACTACCAACATAAAAATGGTTGTTCTCTCATGTTGCTGTGCCAGGTTTGTTATGCTCCAAGTGTGTGGAGTGGAGGGAAAATAATGCGACCACAAATGACAGCATTTGAATGCATTCGAGATTCTTACATTTGTTTAATGTGGGTGCAGAATAAATTTTGTGAACTGTCAAGCTTCAGTCTTTGATTTTTTTTTTAAACTTTATTATTGAGAATAAGCCACTAACAGGACTCCTTCCCATCAATAAGTTTGCTTAGATTTGCAAACACACCCTTCTGTGCATACTGCCTGTAAAGATTTCCACCAACTACATAATTTAATGTGTAGATTCATTAAATAGGCTAAGATAAATCTGCTGATTATAGCAAACAACAAAGAGAGAAAGCTGTAAGAAAAGTGTGAAAAAGGATGCCTCACAAAAAAAAAAAAGACCCTAACATGAGGTACTGCATTGTCCACTGAAAACCTCGCTCTGTCAAAACAATCCCCTTCAAGTAGTTGCATAGGCACTATGAGGAAAATATAAAGTGAAGGCAGCGGGTCAGCATCTATACACTGATATTAGGGTCTGTCATTATATATACCAAGCATGTCCTTGCCCCAGCCCTTGTAAGTTACTTTTTTTAAGCTTTCAAATGTCATTTTACCTCCTCCCCCAATCACTGCTGAGTGACAAAACCAGGAGGAAAGAAAAATCCTCTGAAGTTCTAGTTTAGCCCAGCTGTGAAGCATCATGGTAACAACAAATCTATGATCTAGTCTATAATTAAAAACTTTAAACTTACTCTAGAGTCTTTGCGGGTTTCCTACGTGCCAAAGACATGTTGGCCAAAGAAGAAAAAATGAATGCATGCCACCCCTGTGCTCCTCCTCAGCAGACAAGCCCAAACACATGCACAGCAGACCTGCTGTTTTGACAGCAGGTCTGACAGCTGTTTGATCAGGACTGGGCTACGCTCAGCAGGCTCATATCTATATATTAAAAGGTGGCACTGAATTAAAACTTCGTTACTAAAATGAGTAACCGATCCATCAGCTACATGGATACTGCTGCTACACTCTCATTTAGCAGAAAGGCTAATGTCTTATGGAGAATGAGGCCAGTTCAGAAAACAGATAATTCAGTACGTTGCAGAAAAAGGGAATGCCAGGTGAGCGATGAATCAATGTCAACACTGACACAGGTCTACAACCTGCATAGCCATCAATCCCAAACTACAGCTGGGTTAGCTCATTTGGTTTTCGTTAGCATCATTTAAAGCGGCTATAATGTTGCTAATACAAAAGTACAGACCCCTTTCTGCACAAATATCCGTCACATTTAGAGCTCAGATGCTCAGATACTAAGACACTATGCGGTCTTTATATTTATATATGAATGAATATATTTTATTTAGAAAATAAGCAAAAATGTGCCAAAACAACAAGTGTCAAGAGCCAGTGCTAACGTTAGCATTGGCTATGTCGGCTGATCAAATCGGCTAGCTGATGTCTGGGAAGTTGTGAGATAGTGAAGCGACATGGAAAATAAAATTTATATTTATAAAAAACATCACTGAGCTGGCATTATAATGGAGTGTCTCCCTAACAAACCAGCCGGTAGTGGGGGAGATGGGACCTCTGACGGCTACACTTTGTTTACGGATAGTCAAGTCATCTCAGCTGGTTAGCCTGCTAGCATTTAGCCGTCCTCGCAGACCACGGTGATCGCGTCCGCGGCCGCGGGATATGCAGAGCACCCACTGCGGCGTGCACTTACAGGAAAGGCCCGTATCCTCATTTTGGTGTCCTTCTTGGTGCCGCCTTTGCTGAGATTGGACATGGTTGCCTCGTCCGTGGGCTCCGTATTCACATGAAAGTGTTGTCCAGGGAGGGACTGGGCCGACTACTGGTTTAAGGAGCAGCCTACGAGATTTCACCCGACCTCGTAGCTCCGGGTCCCGGCACAACAAGTTTATTGTTGACTGCCAAACACCAAATCCGACAGTTCTTCATACAGCAATGGCGGACTACCTGCAGTTCTCATTGCGCAGAGCTCACGCAATTCAACTCACGCGAGAACTCAATTAGTACAGCGTTTTCTCAACTTTGCTTTGAGCTTGTAACTTGATGAGTTTTAATTTTAAAGCGTGCATTTAGTGACATATGTCTGTTATTTTTTTTTTTTACTGTGTGTCGGTAGAAGTACTACTGTTCACTCAGGGTACTTTACCAGTATAATACTGGAATGAAATACTAGTGCAAAAACGAACCCCTAATTTTCAGTCACTGTAATTGTTACTTCTCAAATTGTGTACATAAAATACATCACTTTATGAAATATAATATACTGTTTAAGATGTAAAATACTTCAGATTTAATGTAGCCTAATATAAGAATATGCCCCTGATTTTGCTTTGTATACATATGTTTGCAAATATGTTATTTAATAAAAGTGTCTTATACTTCATCTTTTAGACTTACTTAAGTGCCTATTCCCACAATTAAAAAATGATCTGTTAAAGTAATTTTACAAATTTTTAGGTTTTTTTGTTCCAAGGTAATTTTGTAAGGTGTGACTGGCTGCATTTGGGCTGTGATCGATCTGAAGTTTACAGTAGCTGGATGGGTCCTTCTAAGGCAAAGATTTGCCAAATCTTTCAGTCAGACACCTACTTATCTATTTATTTATTTGTGTAATGAGGATAGCTAATCAGAAAAAAAAAGTTGGTTTAAGGCAATCTGCTTGTGTTGAGTTCAAGAATAAAAATATAAAGCTGGAACTGAGCATAATGCATCCCTTTTAATCAAATTTTACTTTCACAGAGAGTCTAGTTCTGATATACAGTTGTAGTCAGAAGTTTACATCCACTCATCATGAATATGAATGTCAAGGTAATTTGAGTCTTTTAATAATTTCTTTGAAATGTTCTTTTTCCAGGTTGCAATGATTGTACAGCATACATCTTAAATGTTACAAAAAAACAAGAATTAGGTACACAAATTTGAATTTATTTTGGATTTTTCTCTAATCCACACAGGGTTAAATTATACATATAGGCTCAAATATATATACATACACTCATTTAAATCTTTTAATAAGTGATGCTGAAGGTTCTGCAATGTCTTAATTTTTATTTATTTTTGGATAGGGAACAGTAAAGATAGAGAGATAAAGGAAGACACAGTAAACTGCCACAGGTCAGACTAGAACCCAGGCCACCTGCACCATGGCCATGCAGCATAAACAGGCTCCTGCTCACCCACTAAGCCACCCTGGTGCCCATATGATGTCTTTTAACGTGACAAGGTCAAGGCCTAATTAACTACTTATTTTTCATCATGATTGACTACAACTGGTACTTTATCTCTGCCATCATAAAAAGGATTTGTTTAACAGCACCCATTGGACTGACCAATACACAGAACAATGGGAAGGTCCAAGGAACTCAGTGAAGATCTAAGAAGGAGAATTGTAGACTTTCACAAGATGTAAAGGTCTCTTGGAGCCAATTCTAAACAACTGCAGATTCCAAGACCATCAGTTCAAACAATTGTATGTAAGTACAAGTATTTGGATGTCACCACTTTGCCAAGGTCGGGAAGAATCCCAAACACATATCAGTGTATATATTTGAGCCTATATGTATACTTTTGACCCTGTGTGCATTAGAGAAAATCTAAAATAAATTCAAACTTGTGCACCCAATCCTTGTCTTTTAAAGCAATTACAGATGTATGCTGTACGATCATTCCACCCTGGAAAAAGAATAGTTCTAAGATATCATTAAAAGGCCAAAATTACCATGATATTCATGCCCTGCAAACTTCTGACCACAACTGTATACTGGAATATCTTCAACTAGGGGTTGCTAAAGTGTAATTTCAGTATAATTTCCCATAATAAAAGCACTGCATGCTGTATGAACAAGATACATCTGTTCTACTTCACCCAATGTAGAGAGAGGACAGAGTGCTAATTGCTGGAGAGGGGAGTCAGTAGATTTCTTGCTCCCAGGACCCCCCCAGTATATTAATCTGGCCATGCTTACACACTATGTGGCACAGGCCAACAGGCCAAGCAGAGATGCCACTGCGATGACTAAATCGGTACTGCCAGATACAAATACGCAGCTCCAGGCACCATGGTACACATGTGGCGTGATGTTGCACAGTATGGTGGAGCTGCAGCATGTGGTATGTGTGCACATTTAGAGAGGACAACCGAGAAGCCTTTCACCAGATTTATTTCAAGAAAAAAAAAAAAAAAAGATTTAAAATGTTGTCCATTTGCCTTCCTCTCAAAAATGTCCTGGTTCAACACATCTGAAGAGGAACAAGATCACCAGCACTCAGAACTCAATGAAACAAATAATTAACAGATGGATACTGGATTTAGTTGCCAGTATAAGCATCATTTACACATTTCAGATTTGTCTGGGTTCTTATTTGTGGTAGAATGTCATATGTATATCTCAAATACACATATAGTTTTCTTTCATCCCCTCTGAAAAAGTCTAAGCTTGGGGTTGATCAAAATGGCTTAGGAAAAAAAAAAAAAAAGGAGAACAGGAGGCAACCACTTTTAACACATTACAGAATTGAAAAAACTTCCCATTGTAATAACGACAGACGATCAAGAAACGTTTTCTTTTAAAACTCTTGATTATTTACAGCAATTATATTTTTGCAACTTTCAACAATTATGTCACAGGTGATCATTACGATGGCGTTACATCACAGGTTCGAGTCCCGCTGCTCTGTGAGGATGGGAAATCGATTTGTGTTCACACTTCATGGACAAGCTGTCATGACGTAGCGGAAAAGTTAATTATGAACACAGCCCTCATCGTCACTCCAACATTAGAGAACAAAAATATTTTACGTTATGTCTGTTTTTTTTTTGTTTTTTTTTCACTTTTCAGCTTGCCCAGAAAGTAGAAAATATTTGCTTGGCACATTTAGCCCTGACTGTCTAAAACAAACATAAAAGGACAGATACACAATCATGATAGAAAACCGAAGCATTTTAGGTTTAAAATTGTCATAGTCCATTGATATATTTTTTTTTTTTCCTCAATGGAAACATCATGATCTAACACTTAAAAGGCTTGGCAACTCAGACCTAAAGCAATAAACTTAACAAGAGGCATAGGTATTACATAGGAATCTATGCAATGTCACAGAGGCAGACAATCATATTGCACAGGAAAAAAAAAGGGCAGGTACATCTGAAATGGTGTTTCAAAATAACAGAAAAAAAACTAGAGAGAGAGAAAGAGTTTGAGAAAGAGAGAGCGGCTCTTCTACAAACACATCTGTATGCCCTTTAAAAACTTTTTAGTAAAACTATTCAGTCCATGAAGCAGGCCAAGGCAGATCAAGCACTTTCATTGAGCTTGCACTAATGCATACCCCAATGTTGGTTTAACACATACATCACACTGCTTTTGAGAGCTGATTAACCTTTCTCACTAATTTTCTTTGAAAGGATCTCATGAGGGTTCACAAGGTACTTTTCAAAGAGAAATTCTACATTGATAACCTGGAATTGCCAAAAGTTTGCTTTCATCTTCTTTCATTAATGTTAACATTATCAGGGCAGCATAAAAAAGGAGGGGGAGAAGAAGAAGGAATTCTGGTAGATCACTTGAGGTTTGTGTCAGCCTCATTTCTGTGAACACCGCCTCTGTAAAGATACACCAAATATTTCTCTCTTGCTCTTAGATGCCTCTCTCTCACCCACGTTGCCACTTGTGCATCCACGCATTCGCTCACCCCTCCTCACGCAGCCCACGTGCAATGGTGTCCGCTTTCTTTTTGGAATTATTCAGCGATTTTCCTCCTGTAGCTCTGCAGCATTTCCTACTTTAAACACTCTAAAACTACGTATGGCATATTGTAACATAACCCCCCCCCCCCCCCCCCCCCCCCCCCCCCCCCAAAAAAAAATGTCAGGTTTTCTATGAGGCACAAGCTGAGAACTTAACTCTGTTTTTCCAAACATTTCCTTTGGAGTGCAGCAATAGTGAACTGTTGGATGCTTCCAAGAAAGAGTAATTTCTATGATGGCTACATCTCTAGTTCCTTTTAAAAAAATGTTTTGTTTTTTTTTTGGGTGCACTGAGAACTGAACAAAATGCTTTTATGTCGGACTGGAACACCCGAGGGTGGTTGTGCAGATAAAATGGAAAGAAGTGAAATGACGTGACATCTGAGGTCTTCACACGGGTATTTCACAGATATACATCTTCTCAGCATGGTGATCATTCAGTCAACACATCGATACTCACGCTACCTCTATAACAAATATACAACATACATACTAAACAGACTCTTTATTTCAATTTTTATATATTAAAAGCTCTAAGAAAGGCAGCAAAGATGCGCAATAAGGCAGATCCATATGACACACTCAATGACACACTCTGCTCTGGCACATTTACACTTACAGATGAGATGGATCTTTTAAAGGGATTCGGTTAATCTTTATCTAAAGCGGGTTTATGAAGAAATCAGTTAAGTGAAAAAGAAAAAAAAGAAAGAAAATGACCAAAGTGAAAAGGAAATGTGAAGGATGATGAGAAGAATAAAGTAGGGCCTTTGTTTGAGGTGCAATAACTGATGAAAAGACATCCAATTAATATGCACAGGATGTGCGTTTTCAGTGTTTTATGAATGCAGTAGGGTCAGGGATCAGTTACGCTGTCGTTAATGAGTGATTGTCAAATTGTCCCCTAAACACCTCCAAAAGCAAGAAGTGACTCACTAAAAGGAACAAAAGCTCATGAATTTATTACATATATCATGAAGAGCTGAATATTAAAATGTGTTGTGATGGTATGAAAATAGAGTGCATTCATTTCTTAGCTAATGGTAAAAAAAAAAAATCAACACTGACCAGATAAAAAGGAATAAAACATGAGGTGTCCATACAGCATGCATTCATAAGCATCAGGTGAGGGCTATGGCAGCTGCTTTAAATCAATATAAGCTTTTATGACACATTTTACAGAAACTATAGCACTTCATCTCACTGTTACATGTTGAAGTAGTCTTTGCCATCACAATGAATGTTTTTTTTCTCCATCTTGAAGCCATATGTGCATGTACATATGTGTGTGTGTCAGTGTAGGTGTGTGTTTTTACAATCTTAATCAGGATCAGCACTGTATGAATGAGCTTGTGACTAGTGGTAAAACCTATTTTCCCAGTATAGCTGCTGAAATAGATAAAGTCACCACTTTCTGCTATCTTTAACTGGAGACACGTGGATCCAGCACTCGTTTCAGATCGCTTATCTGATTCAGTTTGAAACTTAGTCCCATCCTGTCTGGCCTGCTAAGCATCTAAGTGGTTGATAGCAGAGAGACCCGTGACTCTTAGGTCGCTAAAAAGGTATCCTCAGCCTCTTGTTGGACCACAGAAAACTCGACGAAACCGTCCTCAGCCCGCTCTCGTCACTGACCCCTCCCTCCTTCTGTGTCGTCGAGGCAGCCGTTGAGGCAGTGATCGTCGCTCCCGAAAGCACCCTGGGCCTGCAGCAGCTCGTATTCCTGGTCCAGGAAGTCGAGGCTGTTGTTGCTAGGCAACCCACGAATGGTGAACTTGTGGGACACTTTGGTCCACTGCTCACGGTTAGCCGCCACCCTCTCGTACAGCTCAGTGGCCCCAGGAAACAGTTCAGATAGCAGCCTGAAAAGACAGAGGCAAAGAGGTAAAGAGACATTTATGCGTTACTGCAATACCTTAATGTGAATCCTCAGTGTCCCAGTCTGAGAATTTGTTTAATTAATACCACACCAAATGAAATTTATGCACTAATATATTGAAAACTTTATTTATTTAACTTCATGCCTTACTTTGAACTGTGCTATGTGGTATTTAACCATCCAATAACTGACATTTTGACTACTCACAGGTTGTAAGCACAGTATATTATCAAAATAAAGTGTATATAGAAAATGGTCATCGCCAAAGTGATGTCAATCATTGGTTTGTGAAGTCCTTGTGTTTTTGTTTCTGTTTTAATAACCGCCTGTCATGTTAAAGGGATGGGTCTGACTGAGAAGCTGAGAGTCCTGCGCACTCATATGTCAGTGACCATGGACGTTATAAAAGAGGGATGTAGCTACCATGTCGTCACCCATTGTTTTCTGAAGTCTCGTTCTTAAATCTCGAGATGAATGTTTCCCCTGTCGATATATTGGTTGCGATAAATAAATAAATAAATAAATAATAATTTGATGAGGAGGGGTGGGCCTGACTGTGAAAGAGCATGCTCATTGGCTAATGACTTATGATTGACAAGCCATTAGCCAATGAGTACGCAGTGTCATGCCACCAAAAATCCACCATTTTGAAACATTGTATGACCAAGATTTACAAAATAAACTTAACTTTTCATTGAGTATGAACCAAAACGAGGGACTGAGTCCATAAACTCAGCAGGAAAGTGTTTAAAGAGGTCCAGAGAGAAAGATGTTTCCCATACACTTCTATAACATCAAAAATCCTTTTGCAGCCACAACTATCGCTATCTGGTGGCCTTCAGACAGAAGGCACTTCCGTCCTGGATTCATTCTTCTGACCTGGAAGCTACATCCATGTTTATACTGTCTATAGCGGTGACTTCTCAGTCACAAAGCAGCCCTGCTTTATTGTCTATTTCACTCTTAAGATGACCCCAGTCGGTCGTGGCAGATGGCTGCCCCTCCCTGAGCCTGGTTCTGCCGGAGGATTCTTCCTGTTAAAAGGGAGTTCTTCTTTCCCTCTGTCATCGAGTGCTTGCTCATAGGGAACTGTCTGAGTGTTAAAGTTTCTGTCTTTAACTTGAGGTAAAGTGCTTTGAAATGACTTGTTGTGATTTAATGCTATATAAATAAAACTGAATTGAACTTAATGGAATTAAGAGGAACCATAATGTACAAAATAAATATCAGGTTGGATTCAGTAAAACTTGAAATTAGTGACCAAAACTGTGAACATTTCAGGAAAGTGTTTCCTGAGGTCATAGATCAAGTGAGCAAAAGAGTAATTTTCCATAGAGTTTACTTTGAAAACCGACGAGTCCGACCCCCCACTCCACCCACTTTTCAGACACGAGGGCTATGTCTTTATTTGTCTATGACTGTTGCTGTAAAGGGCTTGATAAAGCAAATGTGCTGCACTTATTTATATTTACTGAATTTATTCTGCAGCATTAGCATTCATTTTGAATTGTGCTGGTTTCCACATTATGAATTTAAATTCAGTGTTCACTCTACTTTTATCCGTTCTCCTGTCCCCAGCTCCTTTAAGGAAATATGTTACTCAGCTGCTAAAAGGGCTAATAGACTATATCCACCAGTTAGTTGCTAACTGCGATCAGTTTTAGATGTTTTGACCACAGTGAAAACGGTGCTGATGAGAGTGAATGCCAAAACAATCAGCAGTAAGTCACTAAAATGTAAAGGAATCTTCAGAATCAGGTGATAAATTCCATAATTTCATCAGAGTGACTTTTTCCTCAGAAGAAATCTATATTTTTCTTTTAAGTATATAGAGGAAATTCGGTTTCAGCTTAACAGCAATATTTCAAACTAAATCCTTTATGTTTAGAACTGGTCACAAAAGGACCAAAACAGGTCCAATAATAATTTTTTTTGTAATTTTTTTAAAAAAGAAACCAGAAGTGAGAGGATGTGCTGCTTTCACATTCGGTACGCACTTGTAGATCGGCATGGCGATATGCTCCATGAAGCTGATCTGTAGTTCTGGGATGTACGCTTTCTCTCTGTCCATCATCTCACTGGGCCTGTTGCCCATGGCTTTTTCCTGCAAAAACACACACCACACACACACACACACACACACACACACACACACACACACACACACACACACACACACACACACACACACACACACAATGTTAAGCTATGATTAATGAGCTTGGTGAGGCGTGCAATAACACGCTTTAGCCACTTGCTACTAATTTCACATGCCATTTAGCAGTGAGCATACACTAAAACATACCAGATCTCCTTGAGAGAAGAACTCTTTATAAATCAGCTCCTGTGGACACATAGTAGCAGATATTTATAGGTTTTCATATTTCATACTTATAGAGACAACAACATTCAGTTTGTTTTTTTATGTAAACATGGTATGCCAGTCCCTTTTATTACAGTTCAATATTTGGTGCGATTGGTGTTTTTTATTAATCAAAATCTGTTTTCTTGCTAGTGATATAATAAAGTACCAACTGAGACCAATAAAAGCCAATACAGTCTTCCACAGAAATGTGCTTTTGGTTTGGGAACAAGGATTACAGTTTATTTGCTTTAGGTGTTTGGGAGATTGAGGGTGGAGGATTTGGGGCAAGGTTTACAGGCCTGGTGTTGAAAAGGGGGCAGGCCAAGATTAAACATAATCCTAAAATAGAGTGTGGTTTTCCAGAATAGAAAATAATGGAATATAGCTCAAAGGTTGTTTCTGGCTGTACAGCTTTAGGTCTCATAATCCTCAGTGTCCTAGAAATGGGTCAGTTTCACTGTACAAACATTGTTAATTGGAAATCTTTAGTCATGTACTCATTAAAGATGAAACAGAAACTTCTTTTCTACTGCAAATCAGCGAACACAGCATGAACCAGATCACAATAAAGCCTTTTCTCTTTTCGTCTTAGTTACAACAAGCTGTTTTAACTGCTACACTATGCAGTTTACTGGGCCAAAATAATTACCACTATTACTTCCACTAAGCTTTTGGAATTTGTACTGGTATAATGTCAAAATATTAAAATATCTTAACCAGATTAATACAGAACTTCTGTCACAAATCACAAGTTCTACTAAGTATGTGGTTATATTCTTCTATGCTGGTGCAGAATATAAACTGACAGCAATTTTGCGTGTGGTTTTCCAGCCCTTGGTTGGTCTGACAGGTCACACGAAGTCATCAATAGGCACAGCAGCAGGGAGTGGTGGGTACGGCTTTTTGCATTGTATCCATCTGAAACATGCACAAAACACATTGCTCGGAGTAAACAGTATTTCAAGCAATGATGGTGCCTTTCACATCAGAGGAAGACCCCCTATTTAAAAAAAAAAAAATTAAAATCAGCTTAAACTTCATTGCAAGAAGTTCATTTTAGTCTCCTGCATGAAAGATAATAGAACTGACTATACAAAGTCACAGCAGGATGTTAGATAAGTGGCCTTTGCGTGTTGGTAAGAAGAAACAATTTTCTGGTGGCACCTCAATACTGTACACTTTCCTTCTGTATTCTAGTCCATGATTGACAAGTCACCTATTCTGGAGTGCAAGAAAGTTGCTAACTCATTTAGAGGTTTTTAACGTCCTTGAATTGCTTTAACAGCTCAAAATTGTTTCCACTGAGGAGACATCCACTCAGGATAACTTATAATTGGTTGCATTCAAGCGTGACAAACCACTGGCCTGGAGGTTACAGCCAATTACATTACATAAGAGTGTAAGCAACTGTCTCTTCTAAGGGTAAATAATCCAATAAAAGTGGGGGATTATTAAGAGTGTCAGAGCCAAATGTTGCAAGTGTGACTCGAAGAGACAATTTATGAAAAAAGAAGCAAGTCATACTGCAGAGGAAGCAGGTTGTCTGTCTATCAGTGATCATTCAGCTTAGGAATGGATGCAAACTATAATTTTACTTGTGATCAAAATGATACATTTCTAATATTCAATAATGTTTCTTTTCCCTTGTGAATCGGTCCATTCTAAACTAAGGGGAAGTTAAAAAAAAATATTGCTTTGCTTCCAGTGTGATTAAGTGTCATTAGAAACAAGTGTTTTGTAGCTGTTTACAGATGTGAGTCTAAAGCAACAGTAGAGCCGTGGCTGTGCATGCTGAGCATGTGACACGTACCATCAGACATCTTCTGCAAGTCCTTGAAAATGCGAAGGTGGTGAGCAAGGTCTGTAGCCAGAATTATGTCTCTCATTAAATCCAGCATGCGCTGGTAGTCCCTAAAAACATCAAACATCTTTAGCCTGCACAGGCAGTGATAGAAGCAAATGGAACATATGAAATCAGCGAGAGATCGAGAGAGAGAGAGAAAAATTGTTGAAATGCATGAATGGAAAGAGGTTTTTATTCTTCACCTTCCTAGAGAACTTCTCAAGATGTTGCAGCCTTGAGTGTTCAGAATAGCGATGGCCTGGGCAAAGTGATGTCTCTGACGTGGTAAATAAAGCATAATGATACAACGTGTGAAAAAAAATGTGTGCAAAATGGTGCCTCTAAAGTCAGTAATGTTGCAATGCAAATTGGCAAAACCAATTTAAATTCCTCACATTGCCTCATCACTGCTGCAAAAAAGTCAAGATTGATTTTGGCCACTAGATGTCCTAGTAGGACACTATATTAGCAGCTCTCAGATAAAGACATTCATTAACTGTGAAGGAGCAAGCCAATACAAGTAATCACACAATCGTATTGCCTCTGTCGTATGAAATAAAGATTTTACATAGTGAGGCAGTGTTAAAGCTTCGATAAGAGTTTACCTCCATCACAGATCCCTCTGAGCTGTAGAGAGCAGCCAGCACAGATTGCTGGAAATATAACAGAAACACAATTGAAACACAATCCTTTTAGCATACACAGTGTATTGATTCAAATCAACATCCTCCAATAAAATGCAGCAGCATTTTCTCTTTAACAGGAGATGGCAGCTCTCAATTGAAAATAGAAAAAAATATATATAGAAGCTGATGAATGATGGATTACTTTTGTTGTATAATGTGTGTCTCAATTAGGTTTGTGCCTGATTAGAGTGAACCAGAGCAACATGCTTCTAATCATCTAGCCTTAAGCCGGGGGCAAATAAAACCAAAAGACTCTGATAAGACTGTGACAGTCTTATCAGGGATGCTTCACCTCGAGCATCTAAAGTGAATTTTTTTTGACGCTATAACTACCGTTTCTGTTGTCATGTTAAATGAAGTAGTTTGTGCATTGCTCCCCTGCTTTTCTTTGTTTTTTCATTCACATTATACAATACAAACTAATTGATGAATAAACAGGCTCCCTCCACAGATGTTTCTCCAGTGCCTTCCCTAGCATAGGGCATTTATGGCTGTTTGTATGAGTGTAGAGACTACTGTGCAAAAGTCTTGAGTCACCCTTCATTTCCTTACATTTGCTTCCAAGCAGCAATTTCTTAAAGTGGTCTTGATGCAGTAGTTCTCCAGGCTTTCTGAAGGTCTTTCAAAGTTTTTCTTTGGACATTGGCTGCTTTTTCACTCATTTTCAGTCCAGTTCAGAAAGCTCTGAAAGTTTTTAATGAATTCTGATAAAAATTTGAGGGGGGTTTGGTCAGGTCATGTAAACAGTCTATTAAATTTGCCTTACATCCACCAAAGTCTTCAAGGTCAACTTCATGATTTATTAGTCAAAAACAAAAACAAGTCTTATAAGTTATAACTATGATTCTTACAAGTGTGGTGTGTGTTATCAACATATAGAAAGCACCCTATAAAGATTTAAAATGTCACGTCACATTTCAATGCTGACTTTGCCTTAAAAACTATATTTCCATGTATATTTGCTTGTGTGAATATAAAGAAAAGAGGAGTAGCTCAAGACTTTTGCATTGCAGTGTGTGTTTCCCTCTCTCATTTTTCTGTTCAGCTTTTGGATTGAATAGAAAAAAAAATTCTGTCTGCATTTTAAAGTTCAGTTGTAGCCCTGCTTAGTGCAGCATTAATATTTCTATTTATATCAATTTTCAAGTTCTTTTTGTATCATTCCTAATGCTTTCTAATAAAGCAAAAGCACAGTATGTACTCTCACCGAGGCGACTTGGAAAGAGTTGTTGGTGCCACGGTGGTCCAGATCATGGCACATACAGGAGACAAAGAGCGCTAATATCTCTATATCCCTGGAAGACAGCAGAATCATTTTAAATACAAATGATGTAAAACATCATTATAAAGTGTTTTAAGACTTGTGTACTCACTCGAGGTAGTTGGACAGCCCTAGATTTTTGTAGAGCAGGTAGCAGAAGTGTGAGACAGAGAAGGCATGCATCCAGTTGTGGTAGGGAGGGTCTCTGTAACCTTTCTTCACCATCAGACAGAACCTGACACCAAGGCAGCAATGTAAAAATAGTCTTATTTTTTTCAACATGTAACTCAGTGATTTCATTATGATTTTCTTAAAAAAAAAAAGAAAAAAGAAAAAAAAAAAGGTATTTCTGAAAGTGGTAGCTCCAGGAATTCTCAGTCACAACCCATCCATCCATTAACTTTTAACAAAAAGAAGATTCTGCTACTAGACAGCAGCTCATGTCTCTCTTCCTTTGGTCTTGGGGGTTTCCATTTTATAGCCGACTGACAAGACAATAGGACTTAAATATGTAGCTCCAAAATCTTATATAAATGAATTAACATCCATTTGAACAGCTGATGGAAAATGATGTAAAATACTGCAGGGACAAAAAAAAAAAATCCATGTAAACAAACCAGAAACTACTTAAAGAAAGGCGGACACAGGCTGTTATATTCAGTATATAAACTGATGGATGTCAGACCTGGCGAGAGTTTGCATGTCGATCTTATACGTGTTGATGAAACCCATATCTTCAAACATGCTGAGGACACACTGCAAACACACACAACAGGAGCAATTGCATCAAATTTTGTTCTCTTTCCTTCACTTTAAATCTCTGTGCTGTCAACAGACACCACACCCACCCACACACACACACACACACACACACACACACACACACACACACACACACACACACACACACACACACACCACACACACACACACGCCCTCTCTGAGTCTTACC